>NW_026858490.1:0-47451 GCF_026571515.1 Ruditapes philippinarum | reverse complement strand
TGACTTGGACACCTTGTGGTCAATTTTGGGACAACTCTATTTTGCTAGGTCAGTTGTCCTGGACAACTCTATTCCAAAAAAATTTTTGTAGAGCCCTGAACTGTTCCTTATTGGAACAACCTACCAGCTTACATCACAACTGTGGAAAACCTGGACAGTTTTAAGACTGCTGTCCAGTCTTATGCATTTGTGTAAAATTATTAACATTGTGTTAGTGTACAAATGTTTGGAATTACTTCACACACGTTTTCACATTATTTTAATTGAACGCCTGGGCCGCATCATTGGGGACAGGTTTACAGCCCAACGTTTTTTATGGACCACAATTCACATCACCATCATCGCTGATGTCTGCACAGCGGATTACAGGACGAGTTCAAGATAGCCTGACTTTAAGGCTAAGCTACATAAGTTTGAGAAGTTTATATTGAAGGGACAAAATACCCATCTGTTTAGATTCATTGCATCTTCTAAAATGTTTTTCAGAAACTGAAACTTTCATCATCGTCTGGGTCTGGTCTGTACTTTTGGTTGCTGATTTTTATGTTTACCTGCCTGGGGTCCTTGCAGCTTTTGCAGACAGCACTGGTCCCGTTAGCATCAGCAACAGGACAAATATCAGCGTTGAAAAGTTAAAACAGAGCATCCTTCCTGTACTATTGGAAACGAATCATTCTAGCGTCATATAAAAAATATTGTTTTAAAGCTCATGCATGATGCATTATAAGCACAAATTGTGTTGACATGTCAAATGTGTCAATGTAATTCACGAAGTAACACACATCAACCGGAACATTTTTTTTTCAACCCAAAGATTTTTATTCTCCAAACTTCTATGTATACGCACTTTTACAGATTCTGAATACTTATATGCGACATATTTCACCTATAGAAAATGCTCAAATCAATTTAATTTTCCTTTCATGCATAGAAATAAGGTGAAGATTTAAAATAGCTTAAAACATTGAATGTGATTTACAACTTTTTGATTTGGAAAAAAAAGTCTGTTTGGAGTTTATTAAAGTCGACTCCTTGACATGATTGGAAAAAAGCGTTCTTGTTGACTAGATGGAAATGGAAACTGAAAATTATTGTTAATGTTTTGTACACAAACAGCAGCTTTTGACAACAAAAAGGCAGAGTTTCCTTGCACTGAAGATTGGCTGCACAAGAGTGGTTGCACACAGTGGGGCCTTGAGATATTGCACACAGTGAAATCCATTGGCTTATAAAGTTCGTTCATTTGGTCTCTTACTTGTCTAACAGTGTCTAAGATGTCTACGTCTGATGTCTAATGATCAAGGAATTAATTTTGAGTTTTCCAGAGGTGTAGGTAAGACAGTACACATGTATAGGGTTATTATCCTGCACAAGCACAACTGCTGTTGCAGGAATTTATATACCTATCAAAAAGCCGTTGTGTGTGTTTCTTTATATAGTTTAATCTTACGGTGGTTTGGCCCCTTTTTTTTGACGTCATGTGGTATCACCGTTCTTTAAACAAAATCTCTGTTAAAGCGCATGATAATAACTGTAAGTATACGCTATATTTCAAAATTTCTCTTCAAATACATAGTTATCGAGATGATTTCAAAATTGTCGAAAAAGAAAGACATTTTTGTATGCTATATGCACCTTACTTTCTTTTTCAAAGATACCCTCATGGTAAGAATACATTGCCATTGTTAAAATTTATGCTTGCTTTAACAGAAATTTTGAAATGTTAGTACAACAGAAAATTTTATGTTATCTTCGAAAAACATGCTGTTTTAAGATCAGTAACTGGCGTATATGGAGATATTGAATCGAACCCTGCAAAAGTTTTGGATGTATTTTTTAATAAGTTTTATCAGACACAATTTACTTGCGAATAATAACAAAGATTGTTTAAAAATAAAATGAAATGAAGCATAATATTGTTACTGACCGACTTCTCGTTGAAATCTCGTGTTAGCTGGTCAGACATATAATTCATGCAGACGCTCATTAATTTAAATTTACATAAAGCGTCTGCCACCATAATTATGTTGTTCAATAAATTATGAAAATGAACAAATTTTCGTTGGAACAGAAGGTTATTGTCTTGAAAATTGTTTGTGTATATAATATTTTTAATTGATGGACTATAACATTTTGTTTTAGCTCATTGTAATCTCTATTTTTTAGTATTTTATTCGCTGTTACATCCGTGACACATGTCTTATTTAGTAACGTAGTAACGTGAAATAGTACTGTATAATATTATTAAAAGTAAAAAATGTAATTTTCATTAGCTAGGACTGTTTGTAATATCCCCCTCATTGTCAAACTTTTTGGGCCCGAATGCCCCGCCCTGTTTTCTGTAGAACATGTATGTGGCGAACACGCCTATGATGAAAAATACGACCAGCAAAGCCACGCCCATTCCAGCCATTTGCTCCTGGAAAATCAAGTGAAAATTAGTTTGGATAGGCATTTATACGAAAACTTGTATTTCATTAAATAAAATGCTTAATTAGAAAGAGAGACAACCCTAATATCAGAATGGTAATGCATGTATGTACTAGTTTTCTCCCTTTACAAGTTAAATTTTCATCAAAAATATTTTAGTTTAAATAAAAACATAAATGTATTTTAAAACATCGCTCGTAAATATTATGAATATGTCTACTTGATTTGATAGTTATATAAAAATGACGAAATTAACCCTTTTATACTATTATAACAAAATTTGCAAAATGAACCACGATATTTTGTTTTGTTTCGAGTAATGTACCCTTTTGATGGCTGCAGATATTTTTATATTTTTGGAATGTAAAACTGTAGAAGGAAATTATTTTGTGGTGTTCAATCTTCACAATGGAAAAATATATTTTGTACATACCACCGGAAACACCGGTAGTAGTCGTTGATCCCTGCTGCGTTTGCTTGTAATAGGCATCTTTCACAACTGTGCCAGGTGTAAGTGAAAACGGCCTCGCAACCATGGTTGCCTTAAAACAATTACAATTTTTAAAACCTTATTAATAGAAGAGTTTTTTTTTTTAATTTTATATATTGGCTGAATTTAGAAAAAAGTAGTCCAGTGAGACACCGGTGAAAATACGGAAAATATGTTTCACTGCAGTGAAAAGTATTTTTACTGTGAAAATACGGACAATAAAATACGCATTTTAGTTTTCAAATATTTCGATATTTCATTGATAAGTATGTACTGACATGATAGATGTATACTTACTGTAGCAGTTGGCGACTGCAGACTCACAATCATCTGGCCGGCGTTTTATTGCACCGGAAATAGATTTTTTGCGACAACGGCCAGACTGTTTTTCCGGCTTTGGGTTGCTGACGTCACTGTATAATTGGACATTTATTCCTTTGTCTATTTCATTGATATTTAGGAATTAAACGTTCTGGATTTAAACGTTATAAAAGTTTACAAAATTTCTACAACTTGTAAAGATATAGTCTAGTAAAAGAAAATCTGTTAATGTTGTAAATAATTGATAACTGTATTAAAGCTCAAATGGTTTACAATTAATAGCTTTTAAAAATAATTTTCTTCTTTGAGTCTGCTTTCGTGAATAACCCGCAGTATAAATCGTCATTAAGCAAAAAAAAAAGACCGTGAAACCCCTCCAGGGCGAAACCAAAAAAGTTAAAAATTTTAAAAAGGGGGACGCTTTTTCCTGTAAGCCAGCCCCTAAGAAAAATTTAACCCGAGAGCGGGCTTTTTTAAAAATTTTGTTTTTAAAAAAACACCCCAAAAAAAGGGGAAAAACATAAAAAGAAAAAAATAGTTTTTAAAAACCCATTTTGGGGTAAAACCCCCTGGGGTATAAAATTTATTTGTAGGGGTTGGGAAACAGTGCATTTTCCATATTTGTGGTGCCCTTTTCCAAAAAATGTAAAATTTTAAAGGTTTTTAAAGTTGTTGTCAGAGTAGTCGGGCTGCAAAAATAAAAAAAAATTAAAAGTGTTTTTGTTGGCAAGGATTTTTAAAGGGGCCGATTTAAATTTTTGGGCGTCCCTGTTGTCGCTAGCGAAAAGAAAGACAAATGGCCAAACGACGCGTTGTCGGACTTTTCGTCTCGTCGTCCTGTCGCGAACGATGCAAGCCAAACGGCGCGTTGGCGTCCGACGTGTTGATGTAACATAGTCGCTTGGCTCGAATGATTGGCGACATTGCGACAACGCGCCGCACGACAACACGCCGTTTAGCGTGCTTCGCTAGCGAACAGGACGACAAGACGATAGTGCGATAACGCACCAATTTGGCGCAATACGCTAGCGACAATACGATATAAAACGATATAGGTTGTGTTATCGCTACCGACAATGCAACGCGCAAAATGTACTAAATCAGCTACCATAGATTTTAGTTCCATTTCTAAACCTAAAATATTCTGTCATGCTTTTGCGTCCGGATAGCAAAATCCGTCCCGAGGATGTCCCGGCATTGGGCGGTAAACGCTACTAAGGCTGGTGCCCTAGGGACGGATAGTCCGATCTGAACCACAAAGATATCTCAAATATTTTTATTGCATATTCTACCATATTCTACGGCATTCTAAATAAAAATTGTCTCAATTAATTAAATTTCATGGAAATCAATTCCAGTTTGTCCGTATATATTTTATCATAGTAGAGTATGAATGCATGTATATAACTTCATTAATAACGGCGAAATGACGTTATCCTAGGCACACAGTTTCAGTCTAAAAATGGTCGAAATGACGTCATTTTAACGTTCTTCCTTCAATGACGGTATTTTAAAGTAATTTCCGGCACCCGTCCTAAATGCATTAAAAGAGCACAAAACTCTTCCCGGATTCTGACCTGATTAGGCCTCCTTGTTTTAAATATAATTTAAACTATGAATTACCAAAAAAGTGGAAGACCGTTGGGGACATTTCAACTATATGAAGTCACGATGTCATCTTCATGAATTCTCGATTTCAGTTTCACGACTTCACGATTTTATTTTTTCACGAATTCAACTTCGTGAATTAACGGTTTTAATTTCATGAGTTCACGATTTCAACATCACGAATTCACGATTTCAACTTCATGAATTCACGACTCAAACTTCATGAATTCACGATTTCAACTTCTCGAACTCACGATTTCAACTCTTTGAAAACTCGTGAAGTTGAAATCGTGAATTCGTGAATTCCGTATGTTGAAAACTGGAATTCACATTCAAATTGTGAATTCGTGAAGATGAAATTGAGAATTCACGAAGTTGAAATGACACTATCGGTTTTTCGTAGGAACTCGATGGAATACCTGCACATTGTTAATACGAAGCATAGACAGTGGAATTTTGTTGACAGTTCCGGCTTTTACAATAGCTCTGATAATGGCGTAGCGGAACCCTTCCATATTTCCATTTACTGTTTTCCGGTAACTTCCTGTAACAAACGAAACACAATTTTGTTTATTTTTTCTGTTTTTTGTTGTTCTATGATGTTTATTTTCCCCGACAAAAGGTATAATTATTACGTAAGTCGAGGGCGTACTCTTATATTCCATACAATGTACATACAACATATGAAATACAATAACAACACATAATTATGAACTTAATGAATAATCCACAATTCTATAACTACTTAAAAAACTGCTTGTTTGTAACGTCGCTTTTCATTGGATAATAGTGACATTTATATAGTTTTATATACACGGCTGCTGTCGATTTATAAACAAATCTTACATTTTCTCTAAATAATTAATAAATTTGTTATAGATATTCCTGACAGGTTATATGGCCGTATATTAACTGTTATTTGCATCTATCGGCTCGGGTAATATTTCCAAACAACCATTTACATAGGGCTATATAACTTGTCAAAAATCTTTATAACTAATAATATAATCACATGTTATTCAATCAATAAGGAAGTAATAATAATAATGTTTTGGTTATTTGTACTTTGTAAAACACAAAATGTCAATTATACCAGAAAATGAAAACTCGTATGGAAATATACGGACTGCTGTAACTATTTAAGTATTACATTCGCAATTAACTAATAGATGGCCCAAACATTTAGCTGCGTTCAGCCCGAATCACACCGTCACGCATGCGCATTATGCAACGTCAGTTGTCCACTCCTCCACCCATCTTAGATGAAGCGCAATAATCAACTTAAACAGTTGGGAAATTTTAAAACTTTCAAAAATCATCTTATGCTTAGTATGTTACTGTAGTAATTTAAAAAAGTTCAACTTTCGTTAATAATATAAATATTATAAAATAAATGTACCTGGCAGTTTAAAAGAAAAGTCTTTACGTTCAGTGTAGTTAAAACAATTACTGATGTCATACGACCAAATCATTGGTCGGTTTTCTTGATAGTTGTAAATATTGTAAACATAATGCTGACCCTGAAAGTAGAAATAAAATGGTAAAACGTTTATTTCCGCCTTTCTTCGACCTTTTCCGTAATTCTTCCGATGAATGAACAAATTTACGAAACATTGTCAAATTATTTAACAAAAATACGTCTGCTTAGGGCTATTTATTGCTCAAATCTATGTGAAATTATTTTTTGTACTTTAAACTATACTTAATACGTGAATATGTTAGCAATTTAACCAAAAATTAATCGCAAAGGTATATTAATCATTATAGTTTAAACGGCGTTACAGAGTCACGTGATTTATAAATAGACGCTTATTAAAAAATCAAGACAACAAGCGTCTAAAGAATATCACAAAATTTGACATACCAGTCCAGCATCCAAAACCATTCTTGTCGGGTTACCAAATGATGTTGGTGCATTAGTTGTATAGTTCCGCTGAAAATATAAACATACGGGTGACATGACGTAATAAAATGCAAGTGACGTCATGAGATATTTAGATATCAATCAAATAAGACTTATAAGCCCACAAACACTTGGGGTTTGGAGCTCAAAACGCCTTTAAAATCCAAATAAGATGCATATTAGTAAATCCCAGCACATGTACTGATCATATATATCAAAAAAACTTAATATAAACCGTTTTGAAAAAATTTCATATTTCAACATCATTCTTAGTTCTGGCTTCCATAACTTTATAATTATGTCGCTTTTATTTTGACGTTGCGACAGTAAAGTTATGGGTCAACCCTATTTGCTAAGGCTACCAGAATTTGACAGTTCGCACCCCGTACGTAAAAACCTATTAAAATCACTCTTATTAATCAAATGGGTCAAATAAAAATACCATTTGATAAACAAATCAATTTTGAACCAATTCATGTTTTGTTTTTAAATGAAACTTCAATGACATTGTTAACCCAACTATTTTTAGAGAATTATGTAGAAAATGTTTACCAATATGGAGTCTGCTTTCATATTTTGGAAATTCTAGCATCTATTTTTAGTAACTCACCGTAAACTATTATTAGTAAGTGTATGATTTTATATAAAAACAAAAAAAATAATTCATGAATCATCACTCAAAACAATATAAATCCAACATGTTTTTGGTACAATGTCTGTTATTGAATAAATACACCGTTATTCATAATTGCAAAGCCATGTTTTCAATTAAAAATAGCATTTTGGTCACGTGTCACCAAATGTCATGCAAAGGTATCTGAACCTAAATTCTCGCTGGTCACGTGATAATTAGGGCAGCAATGGCGGTGAATTTTATGAAATTTGAACCCGCTGATAAACTTTGAGGCAATATTTCACCAATCAAACATTCTGTGAACAAAAAAATAGACTGAAGGGTCCCAAATATATCTAACTACCTGTATTGAAATAGCTTTTGTCCAGATCACGCAAATTTATTGAATTACAGCATGAATTAAAAATGTCACGGTTCTGGTTGACTTTCGATACGGGGTTGGCTTCAGCGAACAGGTCTAGCAATACAATAAAACCTGTTCGCTGAAGTATCTTTAGCTAGTATGTGAGAAGTTAGCAGTGAACAGTGAGCTAAGCAAAAAGGCATTTCAATTTATAAAGGGAAGGTAATGATCTGCTGTAATGCTCAGCTGTATTGGGCATCTAGCAGGGCATTCCTAAATATAGTGTAAAAATGCCCTGCTGCAATACTCAGCTGTCTTTGAAATCTAGCAGAGCATTCCTAGCTTTAGTGAAAAAATGCTCTGCTGGAACGCTCAGCTGGCTAGGCAATCTAACAGTGCATTACTAAATATAGTGTTAAAATGCTCTGCTGGAATGCTAAGCTAGCTTGGCAATCTAGCAGAGCATTACTAAATATAGTGAACAAATGCTTTTCTGGAATGCTCAGCTGGCTAGGCAATCTAGCAGGGCATTGCTAAATATAGTGTAAAAATGCTCTGCTGGAATGCTAAGCTGGCTAGGCAATCTAGCAGGGCATTCCTAAATATAGTGTAACAATGCTCTGGTGGAATGCTAATCTGCTAGGCAATCTAGCAGAGAATTACGAAATATAGTGTAAAAATGCTCTGCTGGAATGCTAAGCTGGCTATGCTATCTAGCAGGGCATTACTAAATAAAGTGTTAAAATACTATGCAGGAATGCTCAGCTGGCTAGGCACTATAGCAGAGCATTCCTAAATATAGTGTAAAATGCTCTGCTGGGATGCTAAGCTGGCTAGGCAATCTAGCAGAGCATTAATTAATACAGTGTAAAAATGCTCTGCTGGAATGCTAAGCTGGCTAGGCAATCTAGGAGGACATTACTATATACAGTGTAAAAATGCTCTGCTGGAATGCTAAGCCAGCTAGGAAATCTAGCAGAGCATTGCTAAATATAGTGTAAAAATGCTTTTCTGGAATGCTAAGCTGGCTAGGCAATCTAGCAGAGCATTACCAAAATATAGTGAACAAATGCTTTTCTGGAATGCTAAGCTGGCTAGGCAATCTAGCAGGGCATTACTAAATATAGTGTAAAAATGCTTTTCTGGAATGCTAAGCTGGCTAGGCAATCTAGCAGAGCATTACGAAATATAGTGTAAAAATGCTCTGCTGGAATGCTAAGCTGGCTAGGCAATCTAGCAGGGCATTACTAAATAAAGTGTTAAAATGCTCTGCAGGAATGCTCAGCTGGCTAGGCACTATAGCAGAGCATCCCTTAATATCGTGAAAAAATGCTCTGGTGGAATGCTCAGCTGGCTAGGCAATCTAGCAGGGCATTACTAAATATAGTGTAAAAATGCTCTGCTGAAATGCTAAACTGGCTAGGCAATCTAGCAGGGCATTCCGAAATATAGTTAAAAATGCTCTGGTGGAATGCTCAGTTGGCAGACTAATTCTGAGTTCCAGGATTAATTGTTGCCAAAGTTTTATTGACATTTTCGACTTCTAGGCAATCCTGAGGCACTCGCAGACTTTCAGGTATTTTCGGTGCCAATAGAAATAATGATATTTTTTACTTCTAAGGACCTTAAAGAAACTATTTTATTGTCCTGCGACTTTTTTAAGGACACTCGCAGACTTTCAGGAATTTTGGTGCCAAAGCTGATATTGACAATTAAGACTTCTAGGGACCCTCAAGAGTCCATAACTTTATAATTATGTCGCTTTTATTTTGACGTTGCGACAGTAAAGTTATGGGTCAACCCTATTTGCTAAGGCTACCAGAATTTGACAGTTCGCACCCCGTACGTAAAAACCTATTAAAATCACTCTTATTAATCAAATGGGTCAAATAAAAATACCATTTGATAAACAAATCAATTTTGAACCAATTCATGTTTTGTTTTTAAATGAAACTTCAATGACATTGTTAACCCAACTATTTTTAGAGAATTATGTAGAAAATGTTTACCAATATGGAGTCTGCTTTCATATTTTTGGAAATTCTAGCATCTATTTTTAGTAACTCACCGTAAACTATTATTAGTAAGTGTATGATTTTATATAAAAAACAAAAAAAATAATTCATGAATCATCACTCAAAACAATATAAATCCAACATGTTTTTGGTACAATGTCTGTTATTGAATAAAATACACCGTTATTCATAATTGCAAAGCCATGTTTTCAATTAAAAATAGCATTTTGGTCACGTGTCACCAAATGTCATGCAAAGGGTATCTGAACCTAAATTCTCGCTGGTCACGTGATAATTAGGGCAGCAATGGCGGTGAATTTTATGAAATTTGAACCCGCTGATAAACTTTGAGGCAATATTTCACCAATCAAACATTCTGTGAACAAAAAAATAGACTGAAGGGTCCCAAATATATCTAACTACCTGTATTGAAATAGCTTTTGTCCAGATCACGCAAATTTATTGAATTACAGCATGAATTAAAAATGTCACGGTTCTGGTTGACTTTCGATACGGGGTTGGCTTCAGCGAACAGGTCTAGCAATACAATAAAACCTGTTCGCTGAAGTATCTTTAGCTAGTATGTGAGAAGTTAGCAGTGAACAGTGAGCTAAGCAAAAAGGCATTTCAATTTATAAAGGGAAGGTAATGATCTGCTGTATTGCTCAGCTGTATTGGGCATCTAGCAGGGCATTCCTAAATATAGTGTAAAAATGCCCTGCTGCAATACTCAGCTGTCTTTGAAATCTAGCAGAGCATTCCTAGCTTTAGTGAAAAAATGCTCTGCTGGAACGCTCAGCTGGCTAGGCAATCTAACAGTGCATTACTAAATATAGTGTTAAAATGCTCTGCTGGAATGCTAAGCTAGCTTGGCAATCTAGCAGAGCATTACTAAATATAGTGAACAAATGCTTTTCTGGAATGCTCAGCTGGCTAGGCAATCTAGCAGGGCATTGCTAAATATAGTGTAAAAATGCTCTGCTGGAATGCTAAGCTGGCTAGGCAATCTAGCAGGGCATTCCTAAATATAGTGTAACAATGCTCTGGTGGAATGCTAATCTGCTAGCAATCTAGCAGAGAATTACGAAATATAGTGTAAAAAAATGCTCTGCTGGAATGCTAAGCTGGCTATGCTATCTAGCAGGGCATTACTAAATAAAGTGTTAAAATACTATGCAGGAATGCTCAGCTGGCTAGGCACTATTAGCAGAGCATTCCTAAATATAGTGTAAAAATGCTCTGCTGGGATGCTAAGCTGGCTAGGCAAATCTAGCAGAGCATTAATTAATACAGTGTAAAAATGCTCTGCTGGAATGCTAAGCTGGCTAGGCAATCTAGGAGGACATTACTATATACAGTGTAAAAATGCTCTGCTGGAATGCTAAGCCAGCTAGGAAATCTCTAGCAGAGCATTGCTAAATATAGTGTAAAAATGCTTTTCTGGAATGCTAAGCTGGCTAGGCAATCTAGCAGAGCATTACCAAAATATAGTGAACAAATGCTTTTCTGGAATGCTAAGCTGGCTAGGCAATCTAGCAGGGCATTACTAAATATAGTGTAAAAATGCTTTTCTGGAATGCTAAGCTGGCTAGGCAATCTAGCAGAGCATTACGAAATATAGTGTAAAAATGCTCTGCTGGAATGCTAAGCTGGCTAGGCCAATCTAGCAGGGCATTACTAAATAAAGTGTTAAAAATGCTCTGCAGGAATGCTCAGCTGGCTAGGCACTATAGCAGAGCATCCCTTAATATCGTGAAAAAATGCTCTGGTGGAATGCTCAGCTGGCTAGGCAATCTAGCAGGGTATTACTAAATATAGTGTAAAAATGCTCTGCTGAAATGCTAAACTGGCTAGGCAATCTAGCAGGGCATTGCGAAATATAGTTAAAAATGCTCTGGTGGAATGCTCAGTTGGCAGACTAATTCTGAGTTCCAGGATTAATTGTTGCCAAAGTTTTATTGACATTTTCGACTTCTAGGCAATCCTGAGGCACTCGCAGACTTTCAGGTATTTTTAAAAAAAAAAAAAAATTTTTTTTTTTTTCCCAAAAAAAAAATTTTTTTTTAAAAAATTTTTAAAATTTGGGGGCCCCCCCCCCCCCCCCCCCCCTTTTTCCCCCCCCCCCCCCCCCCCCCCCCCCCCCCCCCCCCCCCCCCCCCCCCCCCCAACCCAAACCCCCCCCCCCCCGCCCGCCCCTTTTTTTTTCCCGGGAATTTGGAAAGTTTTTAAAAAAAACCCCCCTTTTTTTAAAGGGGCCCCCCCCCCCCCCCCCCCCCCCCCCAAACCCCCAAAAAAGGGAAAAAAAATAAATAAAAAACCCCCCCCCCCGGGGAAACCTGGTCCCCAAAAAAAGGGGGGGAAAAATTTTTTAAAAAAAAAAAAACTTTTTTTTTTAAAAAAAAAATTTTTTTGGGTTAACCCCCCCAAAAAAAAACCCAAAAATTTTGGGGGGCCCCCTTAACCCCCCAAATTTAAAACCCCCCAAACCCCCCAAAATTTTTAAAAAATTTCCCCCAAACCCCTTTAAAAAAAAAAAAAAAACCCCCAAAAAAAAACCCCCGGGATTTTAAAAATTTAAAAAAATAAATTCCTTTTGGAAAAATTTCCCCGGGAAAATTGTCCCCTTTTAAAATTTTCCCCCCCCAAAAAATTTAACCCGGGGGGCCCTTTAAAAAAAAAAAAAAAAAATTTTTTTAAACCCCGGGGTCCTTTTCCCCGGGGCCCAAAAAAAAAAAAAAAGGGGGAAAAATTTTTTTTTGGAAAAAAACCCTTTTCCGGGGGAAAACCCCTCGCAACCCCAAAAAAAAGGGAAAAAATTTTTAAAAAACCCCTTTTTTTTTTCCCCCCCAAATCCCCCCCCAAAAAAAAAAAAAAAAATTTTTTGGGGGGAAAAAAACAAAATTTTTTTAAAAACCCCCCAAAAAACCGGAAATTTTGGGTTAAAAAAAAAAAAACCCCCCCCGGGGGAAAAATTTTAACCCCAACCCCAAAAATTTTTAAAAAAATTTCCTTTTTTTTTGGAACCCCAAAAAAATTTAAAATTTTTAAAATTTGGTTTTTGGGAAAAAAAAAAAAAAATTTTAAAAAAATTTTGGGGCCCCGGGGGGCCCCCCCCGGGCAAAATTTTTTTAAAAAATTTAAACCCCCCCTTCCCAAAAAGGCCCAAAAAAAACCCCCAAAAAAAAGGTCCCTTTGGGAAAAAGGGTTTTTTAAAAAAAAAAAAAGGGGGGGGGGGAAAAAAAAAAAAATTTAACCCCAAAAAAAAAGTTGGTTTTTTTCCCCCCAAACCAAAATTTTTTAAAAAAACCCCAAAAAAAAAAAAACCCCAAAAAAAAAACCTTTTTTTTTCCCCCCTTTTTTCCGGGGCCCAAAAAAAATTTTTAAAAAAAATTTGGGTTTTCCCCCCCAAAAAAAAAACCCCCAAAAACCGAAATTTTCCCCCCCAAAAAAAAAAAAAATTGGGAAAAACCAAAAAAAAAAAGGGTTTTTTTTTTAAAATTTTAAAATTCCCAACCCAAAACCATTCAGGAAAAAATTTTTCCTTTTTTTTTCCCCCTTTTTGCCTAACCCCAAAAAATTCCGGGAAAAAAAATTTTTTTTTTTTTTTTTCCCCCCCCCTTTTTTTAAAAAAAAAATTTTAATTTTTTAAAAGGGGGGGTTTTTTTTCCCCAATTTTGCCAAAAATTTTTCCCTTTTTTTTTAAACCCCTTTTTTTTTGGGGGGCCCCGCAAAAATTTTCCCCAAAATTTTTAAAAAAAGGTTTTTTTAAAAAAAAAAAAAAAAAATTTTTAAAACCCCCCCCAAAATTTTTCCCCCCCGGAACCCAAAAAAATTTTTTTTTTTTTTTTTTCCCCCTTTTAAAAAGCCTTTTAAAAAAAATTTTTCCCCTTTTTTTTTCCCCCAAAAACCGGGTTTTTAAAAAAGGGGTTTTAAAAAATTTTGGGCCCCAAAAAAAAATTTTTTTTTAAAGCCCGGGTTTTTTCCCCCCTTTTTAAAAAATTTTTTAATTTTTTCCTCCCAAAACCCCCCCCCTTTTTTTTTTTTGGCCCCCGGGGTTTAAAAGGACATAAACCCAAAAAAATTTTTTTTTTTTTTAAAATTTTTGCCCAAAAAAAAATTTTTCAAAATTTTAAAAACCCCAAAAAAAAGGGGGAAAAAACCCCCCAAATTTTAAAACCCCCTTTTTTCCCCCCAAAAAAAAATTTTTTTTTTTAAAAACCCCAAAAAAATTTTCCCCCCCTTTTTTTTTAAAAAAAAACCCCCCAAAAAAAGCCCAAAAAAAAATTTTTTTTTTTTATTTTTTTTTAAACCCGGGGAAAAAAAAAAAAAATTTTTTTTTTCCCAAAAAAGGGGGGCCCCCCCCAAAAAAAAATTTGGGGGGTTTTTTTGGGTTTCCCCCAAAAAAAAAAAAATTTTTTTTCCCCCCCCTTTGGGGAAAATTTTTTTTTTTTAATTTTTTTAATTTAAAAAAAAATTTTTAAAAAAAAAAAAACCCCTTTGAAATTAATTCAAAATTTCCCCCCCCCCCAAAAAAAAAAAAAAAAAAATTTTTTAAAAAAAAAAAAAAAATTTTTTTTAAAAAAAAAAAGGGGGGGGGAAAAAAAAATTAAAGGGAAAAAAGGAAAAATTTAAAAAAAAAGGAAAAAACCCCCCCAAAAAAAAAAAAAATTTGGGTTTTTTTAAAAAAAATTTTTAAAAACCCCCCTTTTTTAAAAAACCCCCCCCTTTTTTTCCCCCCCCCCCTTTTCCCCCCCCCCCCCCCAAAAAATTTTTTTTTTCCCAAAATTTTCCCCTTTTTTTAAAAGGGGGTTTTCCCCCCCCTTTTTTTTTTTTTTAAAAAAAAAATTTAAAAAAAAAAAAAAAATTTTTAAAAAAAAATTTTTTTTTTTTGGGGGTTTTTTTTTTAAAAAAATAAATTTTTGGGCCATTTGGTTTTTAAAAAAAAAATTTTTTAAAAAGGGGGAAATTTTTAAAAAACCCAAAAAAAAAAAGAAAAACCCCATAGCTCATTTTTAACTGCTAAACTTCTCACATACCTTTAGCTACATCATTCTATAATAATACACAAGATAAAAATGTTAGCCGGAAAAAATCCGCACCCCTACCGTCATAATCACCATGTATTTTATTCCATTTCCAATATTTTCACATAATCCTTTGGTCCATCGACACAGAAGATATAATTCTTCACGATGATGGTCAATTTTAAACTTCAACGGTAATATAAACAACGCAACAGCCGAAATAAACATCAAGATTATTGCCGTTTTCCTCCATTGACAAAATCTTTCGATAAATTTCCATCTCCAGTCGGCTATGAACGAAGTCATCCGATTATGTTGGTTCCCAAACTTAAAAGCGCTGCGCATTTTGCACAGGGCAAAGCTGGGGCCACGTTTGAATTTAAGTATCTGAGACTTTTTAATCTAATGACTTTTGGATTTTAAAGGTGTTTTAAGCTCCAAACCCCAAGTGTCTGTGTTATGTTTTTTTTCATCAAATATACTTTTTTTTCAATTTCTGAATCACTTTAAATATTCAAAGAAAAAACTTAGTAAAGTCATTACAATAATGTTACCGTGCGGTACCTAGCTAGTCTTTTTTATAAAGTTCTTAAAACAAATACTCTATTTATTTTGAAATTCATTGTGATTTTCTACAAAAATATAAGTCTGCAGGTTGCAGGTAGCAGGATAGTTAAGCTTACGGAATTAAACGGAAACATACGGAAATAATCGAATAACAAAGGCCACCCACAATGGCAAAACTAGAAATGTTGAAGGTTTCGATTAAAACGAGCTTTTTTATCGACGTTTACATAAATGTTAGCTATCGTTCACGTCCCCCGCCCCATCCAAACCCCACCCCTCCCTCGTCCCCCCCTCCCCCAGTACCATCTAAAAGTTACTTACTTTCGCAAAATACCATTCCCACGTAGAATTAGCAGAGTTCGGTCTAGGCCAATCGTTTCTTTGAGCTATCCATACGTCACTGGTAATACTACGGACAAGTCTCTGAAAAACAAGAAGATATCATTTTCTTAAAAGTGGCATTATGATCATTCCTTTTTTTTTGGGCTATCTTGTTGAGTTGAATAGTTAATATATATCTAAAGCTTGACTATTGTGTTAAGATGATTAACCAATAAATGATGATAAAAATGTTTTGATACAATTTATAAATGACCGACCGGATATCTATTATTAAAAGACTGACCCACTCTTTAAAAAAATAAAATAAAAACAAATTGGATATTACCAATACGTTCTCGATGGTTTTTGGTAAAGTAGTTTTATTGACTTTTTTATGTAGAAAAATATAGAATTAAATGATATATAATAAATACAAGTATGACAAAGCATAATGTTAATTGAATTAGCCTGTGTTTACACAACTATTTTCACATTGATTTAGATAATGTAACTTGAACTTATATATTATTTTGGCTGGATTTACCGACACGAAAAAACGTTTGCATCACTGTAAATGCCTCGTCAATTACGATGTAAACTTTGGGGTTTTAGTCGTGTTTGTGGCGCCGTTACATGTCGAACTCCGCTAAATGTCGGACTTTCTAGCTTGTCCCCTGATTACGTACATGACGTTAACTTCGACATTTTACCAGTTGCTTAACATGAATTGAGATATTGCGATATTTTACATTAGTGTTATGACATTTAACGGGAAATTGGTGCGACATTTAACGCCATCATTGCAACAATTAACAGAAAAAATATTTTTAGAAATTTAACGGTGTTTGCGACATTTAGCGACAATAGTGCGACGTTTAGCATTTAGCGTCGTTAGGACATATAACGGCGCCAGTGTCTGCACTTCGCATGTCCCAAGCGGTCTTCGGTGAAAGTGTACAAATATTTTCCTAATTGGTTCACAAATATTTTTGTTAGGTTTCATGGCGGTCTTCCGGTGCAAGTGTTCAAAGATTTTCCTAATTTGTTCACTAATACTCTTGTTAGATTTGATGTCACGTAATCTATTTTGATGTATTACGTTGATTACTTTTTTTATTTATTTCATTTCATGTAACACCGGCACCTTAAATGTCAGCACAGTATCCAGTCTTACACCTTGTTTAGACACTCGTTTGCACACTGAGTAGAACGACCGACCTTCCCTTAGCGAGTCCCTTACGTGTTGATGAGTTTCATGTAATTAGAAGTAACATTTCATGTAAATAGACGTTACAAAAACTAAACCATTCAGGACATGGTGTCACAGAGTAAACAGTTTGAAATTTACGAAAAAAAAAAAGAACCAATTAGACGAGAAACCGTTAATTAAAAAATTAAAAAGATTTTTTTAGTTAATATACTGCTATTTAAAGTTATATGTGTTTAGAAGTAAGGTACCTGTCCCTCATAGATATAAGAAGCTTTGTCGAAGTAAAAGAACTCCTTTGACGTCCTTATACGCACGTGCGTAGGATCTGCATTTCTGACGTCAAATCCGGTGTTAGCAATTGGCGTCGCTGTGCAGTTCCCTCTCAAAGTATCAATAACATAGGCAACACCTAAAAACAGAATGTGCATGTGTGTTTTATTTTAATTCTGAGAGATGCCCTTCTATAAATGCTCTGTACATAAATGTACATGAATATCTAATAGCTTTGATCTATTCTTTACAAAAGAAAAGTAAACATAAGATTATATAGGTTCTTTGAAAAAGATCTGTTGTTTTGATCGATATTTTAAAAAAGTAAAGTATAACTAAGAATATAAGTACATGTTAATTGTTTTCTTACATTATTTTTTTTCTTCTTAACTTGAACCAAACAACAAATTAACATTTATATCATTACTGTCAATTTACATATATTGTCTATGTTAAATACAGATCGGAAAAAAGTCATGTTTGAATCGCAAATATTTCGTTACGAATGGTTTTGCTTAAATAATGTCGTAACATGTTATGGAAAATGAATTAAAATAAGCAATTTTATACTCATCAAATTTTTACACTAATAGAATCACTAAACTATTATTTATTTATTCATGGGCACACTAAGTTACTGTTGAAGGTACCTTATATCAACGTACCGTGAATTTTTTTTTATGTCACGTGAATAATTTCATAGTAACGTGAGACACAGAGAGGCTTACCTGTAGTAAAGTCGTGGACCTGTGTTAAAGGTAGGGACCCGTACTTTCTATCAGCTCCTAGAGGATCGTAATCGTAACGTACAAGGTTCATGTCGCTGTCATACCATTCCTATAACGATCAAACGTTGTTTTACGTTAACGTAGCGTTATAGCGTTTATGATTCTTTCTTGTATCAAAAGGGTGTATTTATTTTTGGTTTGAAACCGGAATACAGATACAGTGTATTAGAAAATAGATTCAATATTAATAGATCTATTTCCATTCCAACATGCTAATATAAAAGAGAATCGATACAGATTTTCTGAACTATTTTTGAGCGTAGAAGTAATATTCCTTACGTCATTTCGTTTATTGGCGTTATTTTTAACGTCATATGGCGTGTTTACAAACATTCATTTTTTTTGTGATGTGCATAATTATATCGTGTACTAATGCACTTGACAGCCCTATCTGTTAGTGTGAAACGTGTTAAAATACATATGAAGCATCGATCAAATGAACATTGTATTCTGTGATGAAATGAATGCATTCGAATGATGAAATACATAATTATATTTGACGATAAAATAAACAGACAAGCCACACAAAAACGAACATTCAGTAATTATTTATTTATTGCATTTTTTTTAAATAACATATATTGATGATGACGTCACGTTTTACGTCATAATAAAACACAAGGCTGTATATAGTTACCTTAATGCGGGAAATAGACTGTCCGTAGATAATCTCGGCGGTAAAATGAAAAGATGAGGTAGGTGTCGGTAAAGGTTTAATGTTCTTCGCTCTTGGACAATAAACTCCGGTGGGCGTCTGAAAAAAAATGTTAATTCATTGCTAAAGTAATGTCGATACAATTAGTTTGTTTGAACGTGTTAAGCCAGATTACATAATTATTCCTACAAACCAGATTCAAGGCCACCCTAAAGGATAAGGATAGTTTGGATTTAACCCTCAAACGCTGTCATATGTTTTCCCTTTTGGACTTGTGATGAAGTCAGCAAATTCATACATAATGATCAAATGTTCGCTTTTACCATTGGACATTAAGGTGTTGCCGTAAACATGCGCGCGCACAGGTAATTGAGGCGTTAATCGAGCTGTTTGCCAAAGTGGAGCTGAAAATAAAATAGAAATAAATAAATAAATAAATAAATAAATAAATGAATAAATAAATAGATAAATAAATGAATAAATAATAAATAAATAAATAAATAAATAAATAAATAAATAAATAAATAAATAAATAAATAAATAAATAAATCTAACACTCCTCGTGATTGAGTTACTATACACAATTAGGGACTAAATGTACGTGCGGCTGTTATTTTTTACTCCCTCTGATAACATAGTTTACAAACCTTTAAATTTTTAAGGCAGCAATTATAACGCATTTTTATTGATATTTCTTCCGTCCTTTAATTTTGGAACAAGCTCAGCTTACCACTAAAATACCAGTCAACTACCATCGTAGATTTTCGTGCTATCCCCAGTCAAACAGGACGCCAAATAAATTGCACTGATCCCGCGCACTACTGTTTTGTTTGATCCCATTCTTGAAATTCCGGTCCATTAAAGTGAAGAACTCACCTGGGCGTTTTTTTCAAAAAATGAAAAAAAAAAACCCGCCTTTAATCCCCGACTGGTGTCCCAAACAGGAACAACTGAGGGGAACGAAACAATGGTTGAACGGTGCATATACCTGAAACGAGGAATGGGAATCTATTATATAGCATAAATCACGAATGCATACCGATATACCAGACCAATTTTTTATATAAAGCATCAAACAGAGACGTAATGGTTTGATTTCTTATATGTATATAAGATCTTAGAATACAAAGTTAACGGTGTTTGCGACAGAATCAAGAAGGGCACATCTGCTCCAACAATTTAAGTTTGGATACAGAAATTTATGAAAATTATAGGTATGGATGCGAACAATGTAATAAAACAGTGACTACAATTAAAGAATGATATCTTGAATTTTATATTTTATATTTTGGTATAAAAGTAATAACTGATGATTATCATCATCATCATCATCATCATCATCATCATCATCATCATCATCATCATCATTACTATTATTATCATTATTATTATTATTATTATTTTTATTACTATTGTTTTAATTGTTATATATCATTTATATCAATATAAATTTAAGGAGACTTTAACTACCCAATATTTCTTTTATATTAAATTGCCTAACACAGTGTAGAAAAATTGTATGCACTTCAAAGAATTTCTGACTACATGCACCCGTATGTTTTATTTTCTAATTATTTACAAATGACGTCATTGTGGTGAATTTGAGACAAATGAGTTTAAGAAAAACATGTACAAATGCACAAGTAATCCCTTACCATTGTCTCGATCGACATGGAAAAAAAAATCGTTTTGTATCGAATCTTTAAAAGGTCCCCGGTTTTTCGTACCGGGGTTGTCGACATGAGTGGGCCCCCTTGTTTTTGGGCCTGGTCGTAATATAAAAGTAGCTGGGAATGTAGTTTTCGGTTGGGGAAATTTAAGGGCCCCAAAGTGAACCTAAACTGGTTTTCAAGCTTGGCGGTGGTGGGTCTTTGGGTAAAATGAAAAAAAAAAAGATTTTTTTCAAAAAAATTTGGCATATTTCGTTCCCCTTTTTTTGGGAAAATATTCCGTCACTTTTCCGGGATATTTTGCACCTCTTACAGCATTTAAACGTTGGGTTACAAAGGGTTTTAAAAACAGGAAAAAAAACAGAAATGAAGAATTTCTTTGTATAGATAATAAGAAAAATATGTTTTTTCATGTCAGGGGGGATAAACTTCAGTTTTTAATAATAGTAAAAAATTTTCCATTTGGGAACCCGCCTGGCTATTTCTACAAATTAAACCCCCTCCCCAAAAACTGACGGAAAGGGCCCAGTATTGCGATTGATAATTTACACCACTGAGTTACTTCCCCTTTATACTTAATATCTCCTATGAAAGGATTTTTAATTCAGAGACGTGTATTCATTATTCCTACACACATGATAGATAACGTAGACTGTAAAAATGTAAAAAATTCCCAAATCAGAATGGTTTAAACCTTGAACAAGCGGACACCTGTGTAGAACCACCGACCTTGGTTAGCTCTTCGGACTCCATATTTAAGGGTTATTGAGAGTCGCAAATTATAGCTACAAGGAGAAGGTTATTTAAAATAAGTGACTTTGGTAGACAAATCGGGCAATGGAGGCCAGAGTAACGGCTCAAATTCCACATATTACTCAGAAAATGAAATTTTATTTCTTCTTGAGAAGGGTACCAACAATATTAATAGTCAGTAACAGCTGAAGGTTGAAATTATTTTTGTGGTATTGTAGGCCTTTTAAAACGGAGTATTTGCGTGAACTAGCCCTAGAATTCTTCTAAGGATAAGGTAAGTCTTACCGTTAGGCCCTGGTATTTGGCCAGTGCATACTGTAGTGTCCATTTGTGCGGCTGTCAACGCCAAACAGGCGGACAATATAATTGTACTGAAAAACAAAAAGTTACATATTCAACTGTAGTTATCTCCCGGCGTTGGATTTCGTAATAGTTTCCGTCCTTCCTTCTGTCCGTCCGTCCTTCAGCTCGACCCTTTTGATCGGGGTGTCACTCAAAAACTATTTTAGATACGAAATTGAAACTTTATAGGTGGATAGATCTCATTTAGAGGGAGTACCATGCAGACAAATGATAACCATGCCATTTAATGTTTTTAATTACATGTATTACCCATTGCTATTTCATTATGTAAAAAAATATGGAAAGAAGAAGAAGAAGAAGAAGAAGAAGAAGAAGAAGAAGAAGAAGAAGAAGAAGAAGAAGAAGAAGAAGAAGAAGAAGAAGAAGAAGAAGAAGAAGGAGAAGACGACAAAGTAGGGAAAGAATAATAAGAAGAAAGAAAAGGAGAAGAAGCAGTAGGAAAAGAAGAAGAAGGAAAAGAAGAAGAAGATGAAAAAGGAGAATAAGAAGTCGGAAAAGAAGAAGAATGAAAAGAAGAAGAAGGTGAAAAAGGAGAAGAAGAAGTAGGAAAAGAAGAAGAATGAAAAGAAGAAGAAGAAGTAGGAAAAGAAGAAGAATGAAAAGAAGATGTAGAAGTAGGAAAAGAAGAAGAATGAAAAGAAGAAGAAGGAGTAGGAAAAGAAGATGAAAAAGAAGAAGAAGAAGTAGGAAAAGAAGAAGAAGAAGTAGGTAAAGAAGAAGAAGGAAAAGAAGAAGAATATGAAAAAGGAGAAGAAGAAAAATCAGGAGAAGAAGAAGTGAAAGAAGAAGATGATGAAGTAGAAGAAAAGGATGAAGAAGAAGAAGAAGAAGAAAAAGAAGAAGAAAAAGAAGAAGGAAAGAAGAAAAAGAAGAAGAAGAAGAAAAAAAGAAGAAGAATAGAAGAAGAAAAGAAGAAGAAGAATAAGAAGAAAAAGAAAAGGTCTTAGAAACCTAGAAAACTGTAGATTTGATTAATTTACTTATGTTTCTGTTTTTTTTTTATTTTATGCATGTATTTATCATTTTTGTATTTTCTGATCGTAAGATCAGTAAATACATAGCTAACATCCACGGTCTAACACAAAATTTCCTCATAGTCCTAACAACGCAAAGTAGTTCTCACTCAAAACTGCTTAAAACCAGCAATTTAAAAGAAAGAATAATTTTTAATGTAGGCATTTAACGAATTACAGTGCATTAAAAGTTTAGATTAGTCAACAGAAATATGAGGTTACAATCACAAATTTCGCGGATGAATATCTTTTTTACCCAATGAAAAATGTTCGGCTATTTCCGTAAAGCTTCGGATTATCATGATCAATGAAAATGCTTTTTGGCTTGCAGCCACGGCTGCAAGCCCATTTGTTTTGGAAAAGTTGTTCCGGTTAGGTGGTTTCCTGCTTACATTTGTTAGTGCATGATTGAACGAGAAACCAGCTGCAATCGTGCCAATCGCAACTTTTTGGCCCTTTCCGTCACTCTTCGGTTTATTGATTATAGCCGATGTAGTTCCGATTGCAATCGTGACAATACGGGCGATTCCGTCATACTGCGGAATCAGACGAAGTAATATTACGGAAATCTAAGCTATTTTTTAGTTACTTTCGGTAATCCCTGTTTGTTTATATAAATAGGATTCTATTTTTGCTTGATTTATCGGTTTTTAAACCGTAAATAAATTTATAAACGATCAATATCTTGAATTCATTTCGATCGTTTCCAAGAGACATGTTTTGTTACGCAAAGATTCTTCGAGATTACCACTCTAATGAACAAGAGTTAGATCGTATTAGAAACTGAATACTTTGAACACTTAAAGACAACTCATGTTGGCTTTCCATTTGGTTCTGATGCGGAATTAAAGCGACGCGTTGAGCACACGAACAGGAGATCCAGTGGCAATCAAACTTGCCCAGGATATTCATACAATTATAGACGTTGTACAGGGAGGCGACCCTATCAGTCTTAAGCAACTTATCAGTAATTGCAAGTCCAGGAAATCATCAGTATCAGCGATACCGAGAGAGAGATCAAACAATATTTCAGCCAGTGCATTAAATTCATGCTCCTGTAAAAATGAACTAACATTAGTAAAAGAAATGGTCTCTAGCATTCAGGCGGACATTTTGCTATTGAAACAATCGTACCATGCAAATGAGAGAGTACGTTCAGAACAGACTAAGTGTTGTAAATTCGAATGTCAGAATTATACGGGAAGACATTATGAAATGCAATCACGGAATTAAAAAATGTCATTTGGACACTGAACATACGATTGAGAAGTTTGACGTCATCTTTGATGCAACGCATAATAGAATTAGAAGACAGAATTAGACTTCTAGAGAGTTTTTTAGAAACAGAAGAGATAGTCACAATCTCGAGTTTAAATAAAAACACATTCTACGGCGAGAATAATGCCATACATGATGAGAACATCGAATCTGATGACGTCACAAATAATGCAGAGGACAATATTCACCCCTCCTACACCAATCCAAACTCACATTTTGATGACAATCTTCAGCAAGAGTCTTCTAAAATTGACGGAAACAGTGCCTCTTCCGCAGCCTCTTTTTCAAACTCTCGTTGAAAAATCAGTAGGACAACAAATCCCTGTACTTATAACTACACGATCTGTACATATGAAAGAGAAAGTTGATGACGACGGCTTTATAATCAGACAACGGAGAAGGCCAAAGCGATTCTGTGTTCTTGGGTTAAGTGAAAAAGTTAATTTAGACCTATTAATGTCAGATATTAACTCTAAAGGTCCAAAAGTGTCAAGTGTGCGTGTGTTTCCTATCCGACGAAATCCTTCAAAAAGTGAGAATTAAACTCAATATCCATGCCGACAGTAATGCCGACATGGTTCTCAATAAAGGTTTTTGGCCACATTATGTATCATGCATGCCTTGGGGAATCGCAGCCAGTTAACTTAAAACCAACGGCGCGAAAAACACAAGACATACCTCCTAGGCTACGAGACTTGAATGGACGGCAGCGACTAAGACCTGGGTTCGAAACAAATAGACAATTTGAAACAGATAATTCTGGGCTGGATCATTCGAACAGATATAAAATCCTAGCAAATGAGATTTAATAGGCCTGCAGGCTTTAGGCAGTTTTAATTGAACTATTATTGTTAAAGCATGTCAGCTTCTTCTTTAAATCTATTGACATGGAATGTCACAGGAATAATGTCCAGTGCATCAGTCTTATGTGATATAATTACAGAAGGAATTATTGACTTTTTGCGGGGTTTCTGAACACTGGCTTTCACCATACAATATACACTTTTTAGGTTGTTTTATCAAGCGATTATAGCTACCACGCAGTATGTGATAATGACTTATTGACATTCAATCATCAAAGAAAAGTTTGGGCAGGGAGGTGTAGCAATTTTCTGGCGTAAAAAGTACAATAGTTTGTTGTGCCTCTTGTGATCGACAGTGATCGTATAGTAGGTATACAGTTTGAGTATTCACCGGGACAGTATATATTTATATTTCAGGTTTACCTCCCTTGTTCGAATCATAGCATTGAAAACTATCGTTTTGTGTATTGATAAGATGTTTGAATTATTTTACTTGTATGGTGAGAAAGGCTTAACAGTATTTATGGGAGATTTTAATGCTCGATTATCTAATACACACTCTCAAACAAGAGATAAATTGTTAGAAAATTTCTTCATGACTGTAATTTGAAGTGCTGTAAATGATTTTACCGGTAAAGACAATACATTTTGTATCTTATGACGGGCCAATATACTTCAATGATTGATTATGTGTGCATTCCGTCTGATTGTACTGATTTTGTTTTTGCACTGTGAAATAGCTGATGACGCTTGTTTAAAATATTTCTAGACATAGACCAATATTATTATGTTTAAAATTACAAATAAACACGTGCGAGCTCAAACAGAATCTGTCAGAATAAATTGGAAAAAGATGTACTGATGAAATGAAGCTTAAGTATCAATCGTTGTTATCCGATGACGTTTTCAATTACAACAAATACTTGATTCTGATATGTCCACGGAGTACATAGACTACGCATATAATATAGTGTGTTGTAAATTAAAATCACATGCCAAACTGTGTATTTCCAAAAGAAGTGTTTTAGATCATATTTGAAACCATATTGGTCCCAAGAGCTTAAGACATTACAACCAAAAAGATGTTGACTGCACGTGCAACGTGGTGCAGAGCAGGAAGACCACGTGGTCGTACTTCACTTGAAGAGCAAGAATATAAGAAAGTGAAAACCGAATATAGAAAAACTCACAGAAATGCATGTAACAAAACTATCTTGCAGCACTGGATTTAAAATTGGAAAGTGACGCAGAGACTGATTCTATGGGAATTTTGGAAAGAAGTTAATTCTCGTAAATCCGCAGGGAAAACATCCGGTGCAGGTATAAAATTTAACGGTGAAATATATAGAAGTCGCGAAAATCTAGTTGACAATGGAAAATTATACTTGAAAACCTTTATAAATGTTCTGAATCCGAATACTTTGATGATAATTGGGAAAGACTTTTGTAGATATGACAGTTGATTGAAGTGATGACGTCATGTAGAACTGATCAAAGTGCGCATATTACGTCTGCTTGTGTTAGAGGATGCTATCAAAACTCTTTCCGAATGGGAAATCGGGCGGCCCCAGATGGTATCGTGTACGAGCATTTACGATTAAGCAAAGAGATAATTTCCCCGATTTTTAGCTTTTTTTATTTACGAACATGGTTACGTCACGCTTTTATACCAAAAGATATGAAGAGGGGTATAATCATTACGTTACATAAAGAGGAAACAAAAAGAAAGACGACCCTAACTGCTACAGAGCAATTACCTTATCATCCTGTATTCTTAAAACTTTTACGAACTAATGCTCTTGAATAGATGTGCTGAAGACTTTACAAAACAAGTTAGCGAGGCAGCAATGTGGTTTTCCAGCGGGGTCTTGGATGTTTAATGACTTCTTTTATGTTTCGAGAATGCATCCACTTTGCAAAAGAAAATTCTCGAAGGTATATGTGTGCTACTTGGATGGAAAACAGGCTTTTGACCACGTTTTTGGCATAACGGACTGTTTTACAAACTTCTTAAGTATGGTGTTGACTACACACTACATTTGCATCTCTATATTCATTGTATGTCAATTCAGAATGTCAAGTTCGTTGTCAAGGATTGATATCTGATAGCTTTATTGTCAAACAAGCACAAGGCAAGGCGGTAAGAGTTCGCCATTGATGTATCTAGTCTATATCAATGAAATTAATTGAAGAACTTGAGGATAGAGGCGAAGGAATGTGCATCTTCAATTTCAATGTGTGTTCTCCAACTGTAGCAGACGATATGGTACTTGTTTCGTTATCAAAAACTGGTTTAGACAAAATGTTAAGTACATGTTGGGACTATTCAAAAAAATGGAGATACTATTATAATGCAGAAAAATGTAAAGTTTGTCGTGATGAATGAACAACACAAATTAATACATTGCAGACGATTTAGTATGGGGCCTTACATAATTTCTGAAACCGAAAGCTACTGTCATTTAGGTGTTATCAGTGAAAAGATTCTATCTACTAAACCTAACATTGAAAACGCATGTTCAAAGCTGAAGAAAACGTACTTCAGCATAGCCGGAAGTCTTGATGTGGGTTCTATCAGCCCTGTTACTTTAAGTAAAATATACAAATCTGTGGTGCTACCCAGAGCACTTTATGGTTGTGAAATATGGAGCTCCTATTCTAAAGACGATATACGTTTACTCGAGACTGCTCAAAACGTTTGTTTAAAAACATATGCAACAGCTTCCAAGAAACGCATCTTCAAACTATACTCGTATTTGTCTTAATATTACGAGTGTTGAGACCCTGATAGAATATAGGAAACTGCAGTTCTTTGGGCAATTGTGTAGATTGTCCGGCATATTTTTAGCGAAGGAAATATTCAATTATCGTTTAACCAGATATCATAATGGATTTCCGGAACGTTTTGGTTTTATTCCTGATATATATAGGATCCTCTGCAAAATATTCTCTGAACTGATGTAATGTACAATTACTTACAATCGAGTTTATTTCCGAGTAAATGGCAGTGGAAAGATATTCTCGTCAAAGCAGTGCTTAAGTCGGAAAACCAATATCAAATAGATTGTATTGTTTCAGCTGGACATTTGTGGGGTTTGTAATAACCTTATTCGTGTTAGCCAGTGTTCGAGCCTATGGTTCGTAAGCAGGAACACTCCTTCCCTATCACATATCTGCGGGAAACTCTCAAGAAACATCGCTTTATTGGTTTCACGACAATATGAGCGTCAGTTGCACAAAATGTAAACTTAATACAGAAAATATTATCCTACACCAGATCTGTTTCTGTATCAGAAATACCCGAGAACGTGAGAATTTGTGGAACATGCTTATAGACTGTCTGGGATTTACTTGGTTCCGTGAGTTAATAACAGATTGTCCTCTTGAACAATGTAAAACTATAATGGGGCTCGCCGTGAAAAATGACGAACGCATTTTCAATAAATTTCTCATTAACTAAATCACTATTACGTTTATTAGATTAAATGATGTATTGACATGAATTGTGTGATACATTTTCGAACGTTATATGTTGTGTATATTGTAATTTGTATTTGTACCAATGAGAAATGTTTTCTGATACGTATGTCTTATCTGTAATTATGTAAGAAATAAACCATGATATATTTAATCCTCGAGTGCTAGGAAACTAAAATATAAATACTTCTATGAATAAGTAGAATATCTCATGAATTATTTATTAAAGTTTTACACTATTCAAAACTGTATAAAAATCGGGTTTTCCTTTCATAATCTTTCATCATTTTTGTATAAATGAAGAAAATACTAAAATAATTAACTACAGCTTTATATTAACTATATCTTCTGTTAAGAAGAAGATATGACTTTTATGTAGCACTTTTTGCCAATTCCCCTTCATTATTTTTAAGAAATCAATAAAAGGTGTTTCTCACTTTAAAAAGCTTTAGTTTCGATTTCGTTGAAGCTATATAAAGGAGAAATGCTTACAATCATATTAAGGATACACTTGTAGTTGCCATGTTTTCTTGTTAGATAATAGATCAATGAATTAAACACAGGTGTGAATTACTTTTGCCATAGAATAAGAGATTTAATATAGATCCCACAATATATATGATTTTTGTTTTTATTATGATATATTTTTGTAATGTTATCGCATAATATTTAAATGGTATTATACATGTATTGTTACTGTAAATATTGTATCTGTAAATACTGTTATGCTCTTCATCTTTGGAGGAAATAAAAGTATCTATCTTTATACAATCAGGTACGTATATTAACATATATACCTGATACAATAGAGGATGGTTACGTCTCCAAAGGGTGGTCTTGCTTACCAAATCACACAGAATATTAATTAGTGCATGATCGAGTTATATTTAAACGCAGTGAGGTAATCTAAAAATAGCCCATGCATATCATTAACCTTACCACGTTAGCGCATCGTATCTGTGGTCGTGTAACATAGTTGATACATGCTTATTAATTAGTACCACGTAACGAAGTATTTTAGTGCATTTTAATACTTGTCCATAAAGATGCTATATAAATGAACTTAGCAACTGCCAAAACGAATGATTTCTCTGGAAATGAAATGTGCACAGTTGTTTCCTTTTCAGTATGATAGAATAGTTAGTATTTTTATGATTGGTTATTTTCTTTATAAGTTTTATACAATAGAGAATAGATTTCAAATCGTTTTGACAAAAAAATATTCGTTTTTACAAAAAAAAAACAACTATAAATAAACACTTTATGATATTCAAATACCGTAATTCAAAAAACATTGTGATAATAAATTGAAAAAAAATAAATATTTTTTTTAAAGGGTTGGGATGAAGGCACAACTGTGCAAGCCTTTCCTTTTAAAAGGAAACTTTATTTTAGCTATGTCGATTACCGAATACTCCAGAGCGTAGTACACAAATAAATCTGACTGTCGAGTAGTGGAATATATACATGTCGGACTGTTTTGACGAGAAGATTTTCGCTAAATTATTTTCATCAGTGTTAAACAACAGGTTTATCGTGAACAAAATACCTCGAAATTAATAAGGATTACAAACACGAAATGGAAATTCTCACTTTAGAATTACATAATGTATTCGTTTTTATTCAAGGTACATATGTTTAACATGGTGCAGAGGTAAGCGGTCTCGTTGAGGGTGTGAGAGGCCTATGGTTCAAATCCTAGTCGAGGCAATTCTATTTTTTTTTTCATGCAAAATTCCATATGTATCAATCTCAAACTGTTATAGAAGAAAATCAAAACGCTGTCGCTGCGTAAGATGAATTATAGTATATAAAAATAAACTTATACAGGAATGTACATACAGATAGTCAGTATGATTTAGATTGCAAAAATCAGAAAATACCATAGAGCTGCAGCCCTTTGATTTGTATTAGATTCTAAGTTATACCGACACTGTCAAGGTCATACGGTGACATTCATCTTCGCTGACGGAGGAAGACTCCCAGCGCCTTCGTGGATTATTATTAGGCACGAGCAGGCACCTGAGTAGAAGTAAGCTGAATTAAACTATTTTTAGTATAATTACTACAAAGGTAGAATGCTCATTTAGTACTCGTATTAAAAGCGGACTGTCCATTAAAGTCAGATGGACAAAATTTAAAATACATCAGAAAAATAGGGTCTACTTTAAATTAATGATTAATTAATTATTGTGAATGCGTAATGGATACGCTAACAAGGGAGAATACTAGATTTACTGGGAGCTTGTAGTTTCGACACAGTTTGCTCCCTTGTTACCTGTAATTAACATTTCCATTCTGTTATGACGTATCACGTAGCTTAGTAAATCCTTAGCAATTAAAATCGGCAATGGTCGATGAAAGTCGGGATTTTTCGTAAATTCTCGTTAAATGCCATAAATGACAGATAAATGACGTGCTTTTAGAATAACTGTCAGATATAGTAACTCGTGAACCGTCTTTGTAAAGAAAATACTAAGTTAACATTACTACTTGTTTCTCAGTACCTGAAAGGGCGGATGAACCGTCGTTTAGCCTAAAATACATACAGTACAAGTTTTGTTTTCCCGATTCGAGAAATATAACTTTTAACATGAGGAAAAAATCATGATTATTAAGTTCATGTTTGCTACGATATGGCTTAGCTTTTGAAATTTTTGTTAGAACTAGTGCACCGTTGAATTGTTACCTCTGTCCCCATTCCGGAAAAAATGGAGGGTTTTCAACTTTTTGCTGCCCCCGAACTGTCAGGTCAACTCTTTGGTTTCATTTTAGATAAAAAGGAAGCTAACTCTCAAGGCGGGGACATTTATTGAGGAATTAACCATCTAACTCACCCACCAACAGGATGATTATTTAACGGGAATTTCGCAACCCAAAATTCATAGTACTCCCCACATATTATTGAGATCGAGGGCCGGTAAATCAGTTTTCTGGTGTGTAACAGTTACTTATTAAATACTCAGGAGAAGAGTATAAAACATATTTTGAGTTTCCCCCCAATAAAAATCCTCAAAACTAGAAAATGATTAACTAATTATGTTCGTGAAGTTGGCGACCTAGCAGCCTGAAGTTTGCAGCCTAAGAGCCTAACAGCCTAACAGCCTAACAGACAATTGTACAAACATAAAATGGTCGGTAATGCATCATTGTCACTTCCTTAGATCATTCCACGTCTTCTTTCAATATCGTGATCTTCATTTTTTAAGATATTGAACTTTATTTTCTTTTATTCTGACGCTTTTTGAAACTTTTAATATTTAATACATTTTAAGTTCGACTATATTTAACAATCGTTACTGATTACACTGTGTGTCAATAATTATCATATTAATATACTAAATTATCGTACTTTATAAGATAAAGTATTGTTGTTAAATTAACATTGACATGGACTTGTTTATCTTATCTCATCCACTGTATGGAGCCAATTCAAACGTTGATACATATATTTACAAAGCTACATGTACCCCAGGGTGATGATAAAAATATTTGTCAATTATTTTAAATTTCAAATATTGAGTACATGATTACAATTCATGACAATTCAACAAAAGTCTTCTTCTTTTTTCGTTTATTTTAAAGGGAGACACAGGCAAAAACTTTTTATTTCTGCAATTTGAATTTTTCTAACATTATTCTGTAAATGTCTTCAAAATAGATATACTAGGCAGTCAAAGGAACGAAGCATTTCTCCTTGTAAAGAAAGAAATGGTAGTTTCCTAACTTGACATAAGTGGTCAGGTTAGAGCGTTAAGATTTCACAAAAGTTGCCACAGTGAACTCTGGGAACGTTAAAGAAAATGTCAAATGAATGAATTACACTTGTTTTAATCATACAATATCAACAATATCTGTTATTATAACTTCCAGGGTCACATGACTTGTTTTAATATGGTATAAATACGTACTTGTTCATTTTACATATTTTAAAATTAATAAAAAGAGTTAGTAATCATCACCAATATGTTGTCAATATAGCCTCTAGATAGTCACGAAATGCCAGGATATCGCTTCTTCTTTTAAAATTTTTCTCGGGGGAAAATGCCCCCGAACCCCCTAGTTAAGGAGTACATTTCAAAATAGCTCAGTTACGCCCCTGCTCGGTGATTCTGTCGGCGTCTAAATTTCGTTAAACATATAGATATATTTACACTTCAAACTAATGACATGGAATTTATACAGAAATATATGCCAGGACTTACAAAAATGTCATTTTAGCGTGACTCGAGTACATAAGATCATTTTAATTTTTTTTGTCATCAATATGTCTGAGTATCCCTTTAATTATTTATTTTAGAAAGCGTTTGATTGACAAGATGTAATGTTACTCTTGGTCAGCTGACGTTGATATGAACGGAAAAAGACGAAGTTTTCCGAACTTTTCCGAACTAACAAAATGATTAAAGCTAAGTCAAATTTCAAGAGGAAAAGAAAAACGTGTGCCGTTTCGCAGTATACTCGTAAATGCATATCGAAACCCTCTAAATATTTCTTCACCATTTTGTCAAACGTCTGTGTAAAATTATTTAAAACAAATAATAAGCATATTATATACATATTATAAGCATATAAACTTTATCTCATTCAATAAATGTTATTGATAAAAATGTATCCATGATTTTAATTATTTTATTTAAGAAAGTATATTCAAAAATGAAATACACATATGAAAAATCTTTTAACACTTACAATATAAAATCCCTCATTTTCAATTCTTCACTACTCAATGGACATTGTCCGTCTGTACGCCGTATCGATCATAAATTAAATATACATGTACACGTATATACATATAAAGAGATAGATATATGACCGTATCTTCTTTGTTATGCACTATTATCGAACTTTATCAAAAAGGTCGAAATTATTCACGGTAGATAAATTATTTTGGTTGATATCAAACTGAATTTTATGAATATATGATTAAAATATTAAATATTGGCCATAATGGAGGTTTTAAACTTAATCACTTTTAAAAAAATACATGTATCTAATCCGGGCATTTTATGATTATTGTAGAGACATTTTGCCTGTTCTAAAAATAGACATGATTCCTTAAATAGTATGTGTTTAAGATACAATATCCAAGGGGTTTGTGGATCGGCCTCTCACCCAAGTTTTTAAAGTTTCGAGCACTACTCGGACCAAAACAATAGTTTCTATATGAACACCAGCACTTTTTTTACAACCATGCAGGAAGCGTACTCGAAAGTGTTCAGTATAAGTATAAAGGGTGCATATTTCGCAGTCGATCTCAAACAAATATGTTTATTTTAATACGATCTGATATGTAATTTCACAGCGGATGCTCACCCGGTTTTCCTTTTAACAATAATGGCTCCGGCTTGTTAACATTTTACAAAATTTTGAAAATGACGATACAATGTAAATGTTATAAAAACTATATCAGTCATACAATTCCAAGGAGGCTGTATCCTTGCACTTTCTATCAGTCGACAAAGACTTTGTAGTCAGGAAAAACAAGTTAAAGAAAAAAAGAACATTTTTTTATTTAGGCACTCACAGTTTAATATGTACATAGTACGAACAAATATTGCACTTTTTCATTATAATTGCCAGTTTTCTTACACACTTTAAAACAAACAAATAAATAAAGTGGCGGAAGAATAATAAACAAATCCTTTTATTTAAACACTCACTGTTACATGTATGTACATAGTACGAACAAAAATTGCACTTTCCCAAAACAAACAGAACACAAGAAATTACATGAAAATGATATACACTCTTAAAGCAGCATGCCTCCATGTTCGTTTTAAATAAATAAAACTTTTGAAAATGAATTAAAAAGGAAAATATTGTGAAATAAACGAAAAAAGTAATCCGAGAAGAGCAACCAACACTTACAGTCCCCCTAAATTACACAAAAATGAGGTGAAAACATACAAAAATAGCGATGACTGCGTTAGTCTCGCAAGTAGAAATACGGTGATAAATTCTGAAAAACCGGTCATTAATTGCAGAAACATATGCATGCAAACTATTTCTTGAATCTTGAATCATCTATATATTGTTTTTGAAATCCTAGTTCATTTTTCTTAAGTTTGTGTTTTTATGTTTTTTTTTGCTCACATGGAGGCATGCAGCTTTAACAGAAAACAAATAAGAAGTTGTATGCATTACACCAGTAAGCGACCTTATTTTGTTATATTAACTATTTTTTCATCATTACATGTCTTTTTAATAAATTTTTCCTGATGTAAAAAAGAAAGAGAAATGACCTCCCTTTTCCCAATTTGCAAACATTTTGAGAGTCAGTATTTCTAAAATTATAATATAATTGACAAAACATGTAAAAAGCAATAATCTTATCTTAAGCGTAAATTTTATAAGAAAAGACCTGCAGGAGGGAAAAAATCTATGTGGGGAAAGAAGATATTTCAAAACTGATAGTGTATAAAGCATAAAATGTATCGAAGAAACGGTATAATCCTAATTTTCATACAATTATAGTCATTTAGCAAAAGTTTAAGACAGTGTCATTGTTATTTAACGCATATGTATAAATAAGTTATTAAGAATAAAACATTTCCTGATAAAATACATGTATGCATTACAGAAGAACCCTGCAGAGCTCCCGGCTTGGAAGATTTTGGTTGTTCCTCTAAAAGGTGCCACACCAGAAGCAGAATAAATTGTAAATCTAAACTTTGGAAGGAAATAATATACATACTGCTCTTTTAAAGAGTCTAGCGTCATATAGAGGGTCATTGAACTGCAAGTTCCACATCAGCGACTTGAACGATGAATATGCATAGAGACATACTCAATTGCTCCAAATAAAAACGCAACACCATTCTTTCAAATTCCCGTTCTTTGGTATGTAGACAAACAGTTTTGTTTTTGACCACATATATATAATAGTAATCACAGCTTCGTACCCTTTTATCAACGGCTAAACATTTAAAATGCAACGCACTTTTATTACTAAGTAAACGTTACTTAAACATGTAAAAATCAAAAACTTCAATTCATCTTCCTTTATGACGAAAACACACTAACTGGCATTGTAAATGACGTCACAACAATGACGTTGTAACGTTTTAAGATGATTATGCGTGCAGTATTGTAATATCCTCCGGGGCATAAAATTTTTTGGTCCAAAAGCTCCGCCTTGTTTTCTATAGTAGAAGTATGTTGCGGCCACGCCTACGACGAAGAAAACTACTAACAAAGCCACGCCCATTCCCGCCATTACTCCTGTAATAAAAATAGATGATGAAGACTTTTTATTCATAAATAATTTTTCATTTTCAAAACACACTGCGAAGTATAAATGATAATTCATATAAATTAAACAAAATCCAATTATTATGTGAGAGCTTTCCGATATTTCAACGAGCTCAAAGCTCTTTAAATTGATGTTAAGTCATTTTTTACTAAAACACACACATGTTCTCCATACAATCAGATCTTTGGTTGAAATGATTTAAGAAATCAAGCATAATACAGATACAAGAAAACATATTTATCATGCATTTCTGAAAGGTGACTATATTCATATAGCATAGAGACCGGAATTAAAGCATTCCGAGAAAAAAAAGAACAGACGAGAAAAAAAGAAAAATTAAAAAAGAAAAAGAAGAAGACCCCCCCCCCAAAAAAGAAAGCTAGTAAAGGAAAAAAAAAAAAAAAAAAAAAACAACCCCAAACAAAAATGAAAACAGGCTATTTGTCGACCACACTGATTTGCAGGTTTATCCAAGTCATTGTTTGATTAAAATTCAACCTTAAAATTCAAGTTCATCTTTATTTCCCTGAACATATTATGTTCTTCTATGTAACTTTAAAGTTGTAATAATTGATTGCAAACTATCGACTCAAAAAAGTAGATTTTAATGAATTTTACCCATCTCTGTCTGGATATACTTGATACGTGTTTTTAAGTCATGGGACCAATTGAAATGTGACTAAAAATGCTTACCACCGAAACACCGGTTGTTGTGTTTGCTTGCCTGTTTTGTTTGCTTATAGTATGCATCTTTCACAATCCGGCAGGAGTCAGTGAATATTTTTTGGCTACCATGTTAGCCTATTAAAATAAGGAAACGTTTAAAATGTGTAGCAAAGTTGTAAAACTGAATAAAGATAACTGACAGTTTTTTTTGCTTCAAATTGGTGTCTATGAAAAAGACAATGAATACCGAATGTTACGCGACTACAATACATGTACGTAATAATTTTCGCCACAAAGCGATTCAAAATTTGACAAATTATCGATCGGTTATCTATAAAAAAACGATAATGTTGTCATACAAATTCTTCATAAATTGTTCTCTAATGAAAATTAAACGAAAGCATGTTGTTTAATCATTTTCTAATATAAAACAAACCGTTGCTGAAGGAAGTTGCAAGCTAACAATAAGTTGACCGCTATTTATAGCACCGGAAATGGCTTTGGCGACCACAGCGAGGCTGTTCTCTTTTTTGGGATTACTGACGTCACCTGAAAAAAGGTATTTTCACAAACCTTCATATACATGGGTTAAGAACATAAATGACACATTGCAATGAAGGTCTGTAATTATTAGCCGTAAATAAATTTCGAATAGTGATATTCAATGATTTTTACACATGTAGGCCCTTAAAAAATGGAATGCTCCTTTATTAGCAAATTTGAACATTCATTAAAGGCCCATTGTATTATAAACATGCGTGTTTATCTTTATCACATAAAAGTTTGTTTTTTTTCTGATGTACTCCTATAGTATTCTAAAACGGTACTAATTGGCCAATGACCTGAACTCTTTCCTTTTGTCGAATTGGCAATTAATAAAGTTATAGTTTTTTCGTTTTTTTGTATTAGAGAGAAAACACTATTTTGATCGCATTTTTGTTATACTTATGACAATCATAATTTAACATTCAGCGCTTATTTCATAAAAACTTAAAAGACACACATTTTAAAACCAAATTGTTTTCAACATTAAAAACTCTTTTAGTTACTAAACGGTTTTTTTTTGTTTCCGAGGCATAATTGCAATATACATTTTATATGTTGTAATTTTTTAGATTAAACTAAACATAAAAAAAATGATGTTAAATTTGAGGGGTTTTGTAAAAGAGTAAATTGGGCACGATGATATCATTGTTGTCGAAAAAAAATTCTGTTATAAAAAACAAAATTAAAACATATTTAATCAATTGTGGAAAACATTTTTTCCCTTTAAAAAAAAAAAGGCCCAAAGGTACGAATATTTACGAGCAAACTGTTAAAAAGGGGACCCCTTTCGGGGGAAATGAAAGTTCTTAAAAAGATGTTGTACTGTAAAACCCCTATATCAGAAATATATGTTATCTTTATTCTCACAGACACTTGGGGTGTGGAGCTGAAAACGCATTTTAATTCCCTCGCTTTAAATATGGGAACCAACATATTACCGGATGACACCGACTATAGCCAGACTGGTTTTCACTTTCAAAGCGCGGCACATTTGAAACGGCAAAGCAGGGAGCCAATTTTAAATTTGTCGAAAGATTTTGTAAATAGAGTAAAACGCTGATAATGTTGATGTTTATTTCGCCTGTTGCGTTGTTTACAAAGATGTCGTTGTTTAAAACTGATAATCATCGTGGAGATTATATCTTCTGTGTCGACGGACTAAAGCATTATATGAAAATATTGGAATTGTAATAAGATACATAAGGATTTTGACGGTAGGTGTGCGAATGTTTTCATCTTGTGTATTATAATAGACGTTGAAATATGGATTTCAAAAACGGTTTATATTAAGTTTTTTTTCTTCATATATATGATACGTTCATTTGCTAAGATTGACCAATCTACATTTAATTTGGAACTTACATGCGTTTTGAGCTCAACGCACCAAGTGTTTGTGCCAACTCTATGCTTTCAGAAGCAATTTACTTTTTTTTTTCAAGAAAACAAAAAATGTATATCTTAGACTTACCTTAATATTGTAAATGCGGAGAGATGAGAGCTGTAATTTGTTGACAGAACCAGCGGCGATAATTGCTTTGAGTACGCCGTACCGGAATATCTCCATGTCACCACTCACCAACTTCCTGAAGTTTCCTGAAAAATTCACTTCCGGTTAATAGTCAACTTCCGGTAACGGCTAAAGATATTTACATATTATATAATCATGAAACGCTATCTGTTACAGTTAAATTATTTTAGTGCTTTCTTTTAATATTTTTTTTGAGCGATACGAATTGCCTGTTTATTCTTAAGATAGTCAGTAACAATTTGGATTACTTCCAGGATACACAGCGTATACAATGGTATTTGTTGAAATTTACCATTATGTTGATATCCCTAGAGAGAATCAACTGAATATACAAAATGCACGTGCGTAATTGACGCAAAGTGTAACAGGAAGTGACGTCATACAAACCTGGTAATTTGAAAGAAAAATCTTTCCGCTCAGTATAGTTGAAACAGTTACTGATATCGTACGACCAGATTGAAGGTCGTCTTTCGTCGTAATCGTAAATATTGTATATATAGTGCTGACCCTGAAAGATGAAAGAAGAATTGTCGGAGTTTTCCGTTAAAATCCGAGCATGGGATCGATGTCAATCGGTAGTTTTCGGACATTTCCGTACAATAATATGGTAAAGTTAATTAAATAAATTAAATATGCCTGAAACACGAAATATTTTTACTTTCTTTATATATGGCTACATTTATGACAAACAGTCTCTCATGCAGGCCAAAATTATTTTACAAGATAAGCTGCTATCATGGGCTAAATAAAATATCAAAAATTTGAATATAAAACCAGTGTTATCTTTTCTTTAAAAGAAAAAAAGTAGCAATTTTGTGGCTAATTGTGGTTTTAAACATTTTGAGACGAAATACAATATTTTAAACATTTTTCACTTACCAATCCTGCATCCAATACCATTCTAACTGGTATTCCAAACGACGGTTTCTGTAACAACATCTCTGTATAGTTAGGCTGAAATACAAAGATTAATATAACAATCAATATTAAAAAAATCAATACAAAATTTAAAAAAAAAATAAATAAATAAATAAAATACCTATACAAAATTAATTTGAAATCAATTTGATATGAAACTTATCACGGGGGAGGAAGTGTTACACGAAGGATGGAGTTCTTATGATAACTTGTTTGGAGTTCTTATGATAACTGTCACGGAGTTCCTGGAAAACGTTACGGATTTCTGTGGAAAACTTTTCTATATACGTGGAGAACTTGCGTAAAAACGGTTATTTTTAACTTTAAATGGGGAGTTTGAGGTGCTAAATTAAACTTTGATAATTAAGCTTGCCCTACATATTGTATAATGTTTCAGAAAAAATCTTTTAGTCCATATTTCGTCGCCTTTTTAAAAAAATCTGGTAGTTTTGAGAAAAATTTTGTGACTTCTAATCCAGTTACCTCTTTGGCGTGGGTTCGATCCCCGGGAGATGCTTTGGTAGTGTGGCACGGAGGAAGGTAGTCTAGTACTGGTGTTACTCTCTAGGAACGATTGTTAGGAAACTACCCGCCCATATGACTGAAATACTGTTGGGAAAAGGCGTAAAATGAAACAAACAAACAAAAATCTTCAGGAAAACATGAATCAGCGGTCACCAGTATTCAGTAGTAACATGGCTTAAACCGCAAAGGAAAATTTTTTTTAAACTTACACTTTTTTCTCAGTTACATGTTTTAAGCAACCACCTTTCTAAAGCAGACAATAAGTAGTTGGGGTTCCCTCAAGAAGCGGCTAAGTAAATTGTATCATTATATACCATGTATCGTATATAACCGGGATACCCTTCACACCCATGCACCCGAAATGTATGATCTTTTTATGCATAAAAAATCAACCGATTACTTCCGATCTCTTCGACAGATTTGCACGTGCCCTACGTGTTCGAGCGAAAGAAGTTCGACAATATATTTTTGTAATCAATTAAAGCAAAAGTTGTTGCAAAATTTCCACAACTAGGACTCAAACTTTGATAAGAAAAATGTATGCAGTAATTTTCCGAAATATGGAGATTGCTGTACGTCACGTGATGCCACATTAGATTTAATAGAGAAAGGAACAAGGTCGATAAACGGCATGAACCTTACGGTGACTCACATATATTATTAGATAAACGGCATGAACCTTACGGTGACTCACATATATTATTAGATAAACGGCATGAACCTTACGGTAACTCACATATATTATTTAAGACTTACTTTCCATTGTCATATCGTTGTCATAGAACTTTATACGTTTCTATGACAAAAATTGATACCTTTTAGAAATTGAAATACCCGTTGAATACATAAAGACGACACTCACCTCATACTACCTTCTATTTTGCTGAAAATCATTTACATGCATACCGATAGCATAGTTACTTAATGTTCTCTAAAACTGCAAGGAATAATGTATATATGAAGAAATCATGCTTGAGTATTAAATTCACTATCCTGTAAGTAAATGCTCTACATCAAGTATGTTTACAGTCATTCCAATAAAATAAAAAAAAAAACCACACACACAAAAAGACCAAAACAAACACAAAAAACACAAGAAACGGATGTAAGAAAAATATCTCTTGAACTGAAAAACACGATCAAAACCAACGTTATATAACCAAATTGTTGTGCAAATGATAAGCGTACTATGCTTCATAATGATTTACACACTAATTGACTAATAAAATACGCTTAAACGTGCCGTGATTAAGCACAAAAACACACTGGCAGTAACAAAAGTTATCATAAGAACTCCATGCAGGACATATTTTGAGTTATCGCAAGAACTCCGTAACATTGAAAAATCGGGTATAAATTTATTAGCCTGGGCTTTATGTTTGCAACTCTCCATAATAATTAGGTAATTAAGTATAGCAACGAAGAAGATCTCAAATGAAAAGGTCAATATGTACGAATTAGCAAGTAATTTGGAAATTTTTCTCAAAACTACCAGATTTTTTTTAAAACGGCGACGAAATATGGACTAAAAGATTTTTTCTGAAACATAATACAATATGTAGGGCAAGCTTAATTATCAGAGTTTAATTTAGCACCTCAAACTCCCCATTTAAAGTTAAAAATAACCATTTTTTACGCAAGTTCTCCAAGTATATAGAAAAGTTTCCCACAGAAATCCGTAACGTTTTCCAGGAACTCCGTGACAGTTATCATAAGAACTCCAAACAAGTTATCATAAGAACTCCATCCTTCGTGTAACACTTCCTCCCCCGTGCTTATACAAAAATCAATTCAATATGAAATTAATGCATACATTTATATATAACTCAATAAGAATCGATATGAAACCAATACAAAAATAAATATATAAGTCAATACAAAAATCAATATGAAATGAATGCAAAATGAATATTAAATCATCACAAAAATCAGTACAAAAATCAATATCAAATCAATGAAAATATCAATACAAAAATAAATACAAAAATCAATACAAAAATTGATATAAAATAAATACAAAAATCAATACAAAAATCAAATATATACACAAAAATTACAAAATTCAATGTATAATCAAAAATAAAATATCAATACAAAAATAAATGTGAAATCAATACAAAATACAATAGGAAATACGAAACTCCACTAGCACAGGTTAGACAACTAACGGTTACCCTTTCAACGTCCCCACTAGCACTGGCTAGACAACTTACCGTTACCACTTTCCACGCCACCACAAGCACTGGCTAGACAACTTACCGTTTCCCCTTTCAACGCCCCTACTAGCACTGGCTAGTCAACTTACCGTTACCACTTTCCACATTCAAACTAGCACTGGCTAGACAACTAACCGTTACCCCCTTTCACGCCCCCACTAGCACTGGCTAGACAACTAACCTTTACCCCCTTCCTCGTCCCCACTAGCACTGGTTAGACAACTAACCGTTACCCCTTTCCACGCCCCCACTAGCACTGGCTAGACAACTAACCTTTACCCCCTTCCTCGTCCCCACTAGCACTGGTTAGACAACTAACCGTTACCACTTCCTCGCCCGCTCCCAGCACTGGCTAGACAACTAACCGTTACCACTTCCTCGCCCGCTCTAGCACTGGCTAGACAACTAACCGTTACCACTTCCTCGTCCCATCTAGCACTGGTTAGACAACTAACCGTTACCATTTCCTTGTCCCCACCAGCACTGGTTAGACAACTAACCGTTACCACTTCCACGCCCCCACTAGCACTGGCTAGACAACTAACCGTTACCCCCCTTCCACGCCCCCACTTGCACTGGCTAGACAACTTACCGTTACCCTCTTCCACGCCCCCACTAGCACAGGTTAGACAACTAACGGTTACACCTTCAACGCCCCCACAAGCACTGGCTAGACAACTTACCGTTACCCCCTTCCACGCCCCCACTAGCACTGGCTAGACATCTAACCGTTACCCCTTCAACGCCCCCACTAGCACTGGCTAGACAACTTACCGTTACCACTTTCCACGCCCCCACTAGCACTGGCTAGACACTAGCCGTAACCCCTTTCAACGCCCCCACTAGCACTGGCTAGACAACTTACCGTTACCACTTTCCACGCCCCAGCTAGCACTGGCTAGACAACTTACCCTTACCACTTTCAACGCCCCCACTAGCACTGGCTAGACACTAACCGTAACCCCCTTCCACGCCCCCACTAGCACTGGCTAGACAACTTACCGTTACCCCTTCAACACCCCCCTAGCACTAGCTAGACAACTAACCGTTACCCCCTTCCACGCCCCCACTAGCACTGGCTAGACAACTAACCGTTACCCCCTTCCACTTCCCCCTCCCCCCCAACAGCACCGCTTTGACAACGTACTGTTACTACTTTTCGAAACTACTTTAGACGCCTCTAGAACTATGTAGCTTAACAGCATCCCATGACGCTTACTAACAATGGCTTAAAAACATACGGTAGCTACCTTCCGGGCTCTAAAAGATCGGCTAAACAACTTACTGTAGCAAAATACCACTCCCATGTCGAGTTTGAAGAGCCAGGTGCCGGCCAATCATTTCTTTGGCTTATCCATACGTCACTGTTTATACCCCGTACAACTCTCTAAAAATAAGTCAATTTTTCTGTACAATAACATATTTTTAAAAAGTGTCAATCCGTAATTTGATAAATTAAATTTAATAAGAATCTTTAAAAAATCTGTGAACTTATCTCATTTTTTTTCAGGCGAAAGTTTTGTAAAATGTTTCGTTAAATTGAATTCGTAATGCTGTATTTTGAGACAGATGGCATGAAAATAGAAAATCCCAATTTTACAACATTCCACCATTTTGAAACCAGTGTTAAAGATTAATCGAAATACTACGAAATAAGTTTCAGTGGAAATCTTTATTGTTAGTGCAATAAGTGCTTAAGTCAGTTTGATACCAATCGTTAATTTTCGAAAGTTTTAGTTAAGTAACATACTGATTTTACGAGGCATTGTTCAAATTTAAGCCTTTGAAGGCAATAATGATTTGAAGCATGTTAAATTGTTGTTGTCCTTGCTTGTATCATAACTTCTTTATCTTCAACATATTATCACTCATTTTGTTCTGAAGTCGTCAGGACGGCAAGAAAATATTCATTAAAAATCACGCCCTCCAGGTAAAAGAGGTCGGACTATTAATAAATTTGTATAATTGCATGCTCACCTTTCAGGAAAATAGACATTTAAGTCACGCCTTCTTACTAAAAATTAAATGTGATTTGCATAATTGCATGTTCGACCTGCAAGGAAATGGAAATGGAGTCACGCCCACTTGAGGTGGAACTATAAATTAGACTTGCATAATTGCATGCTCACCCTTCCTTCGTACATGTATGAGGCCTTGTCGAAATAGAAAAACTCCTTCGAAGTTCGAATTCTCACATGTGAAGGGTCATTTGCGTTTCTGACGTCAAATCCTGTGCCGCTGATAGGTGTCGCTGTACAGTTGCCACGCAATTGGTCAATGACGTAGGCCACGCCTTAAAAATAAGAATTATAACACCAAAGGTTTTTCAATAAGCATTTGGTAGCTGAAATCAATAAATATATTTTTCAAAATTACCGTTGTCCGTGGAAGTAAAACATATTTTTGATTTTTGTTTGAAGTAATGTGAAACAATTGAAATAAAAAATAGACTGGAAATCGTGAAAAATTACCTTCTTAGTATTTGTTTTTTTAGCGATTGAAATTAAAAACCGCGTCGCCTTCAAAATTGTGAAAGCTCGCCGATGATTGGCTGAGAAGGTGACAACATATTGGTGGTCGTCAGATGAAGAGCTATTTAAGAGCTGATTTTAATCAGATTGCCCAACTTCTTTTAAATTTAGCAGTGTTATAGCTATTTATCTGGACCAGTACAACTCCACTTTCTTTTTTGAAAGCTAATGACGATGAAATTATAAAGGGTTATACTTATGCAAGCAAACAAAAATTCTGTGTTTTACTTGGGTGCGTTTAAAATATCATCTAACATAAGGGTGTGTGGGTGCATTGTGGGGTACGATAATTCTAAATACGTCGTATAAGTGAAGAAGGTGTGATTTATAAGTTGGTGAAAGGTGTATGCCACTTTACCTGTACTAAAATCATGAACTTGTGTCAGGGGTAAAGAACCAAATTTCTTTTCGGGTCCAATTGGATCGTAGTCGTATCGAACAAGGTTTAGATCGAAATCGAAGTATTCCTAAATTGAACCGGAAATAGATAAGTTCAAAACCAGAAATAGTAGTGATCAAACCGGAATTAAAATATCAGAAAAGAATAATTAAAAATTGGTTGCGTGAAACGTAAATAAGGTAAATTGATGTGAAATATCGCTTGTTTATGAAGTTTATCTTTAACTTTAAGTTAAAATGACGTCATACCTCTACTGGTCGAGGACCATCAACCGGACACTTTTTGAACATTTTTCCGTACAGATTTCATAATTTTTAACCTAGAGACCTAAAAATTTGAAACAATTCAGCTAGGTTCTTCTCCTAACTAACAAACTAGTTTGTCTATTTCTGATTGTATTGACACTTATATCTGAGGCTCGAAAAGGGGGGTATAAAAATTACCTAAAATGTCTTCACTACAGTACCATGTGTCCGGACATATATGTACATGATGTGACTTAATTCAGATTAAAGCTTGGGTGTTTTTATTTTATATTTTTAACATGTTATACAATATTTCAGCAACAAATGCTGAAGTTTTGGATATTCTATTGTTTACTTTGCAAATGATTATAGTTGGTACATGAGGTCGGGCATTGCTTTCTTGATCCCCAAATTTCATCTTCAACATTCTTGAAATGGACATTAAAATATTACCATTTACGGAGGTTGAAATAAATTTGTTTACTTAATTTTAGAAGAAACATGCATTTATTGTTGATAAAAAGTAACTGACAACCACTGAACAAAGAAAATACTAAATTTAGCATTTTTGGAGCCGTCCGGGTTTGGTGGTTGTCCGGTTTTGGTGGTCCCCAACCAGTAGCCATTCAAACAAGCCGTTGTACTAGTTCTGTTGATGCAAACACATTACCAAATTGTCCATGAAAAAATTATATTTCAGTAATTATGAATCGTTTCTAAACGTAAAAGAAGATTATATATGTTGCTGAACATAAATATAAAGAAATTCAAGTTACCTTTATTCTCGAAATGGACTGGCCGTATATGATTTCAGATGTGAAATGGAAGGCAGACGACGGTGTAGGCAATGCTTTGGTATTCTTTGCACGGGGACAGTACACACCGGTTGGTGTCTAAATAACGATAAAAGATAAATATTATAATGTTATTTGTTATGAAATGGAAAAGACTATCTTTCTATAAATCATCAAGCATATAGAAATAAGAAAATGAAGTGACTGTTACGGCAGATCGGTTGAGACATTACAACAACATAAATTCCCAAATTCGTATTCGTGAATTCACAATTTTAACTTCGTGAATTCACGTTTTCAACATACGTCATTAAAGAAATTACGATTTCAACTTCACGAATTCATAATTTCAGCTTTACGACAATTAAATTATACGATTTAAACTTCATGAATTCACGATTTCAACTTAGCAAATGTTTTGTAAAAGAAAGTGAAAGTTGTGTTTGCAGCTCAACCGTGGGATGGTAAATTCCATTACAGGCTCGACCAGCTTCCTGGTGTGGCATCTGTTCTGGTCATATCCTGGAAAGGGATTCAAAAATTATTTATATATAAATAACACATTATCTAATTCTATATAATAATTCAGCCCTGTGAATTAAAAAAAATCACATGCAATTTAATAAGACAAACTCGTACCTGTAGATCGTACAGATGAACACCTTGTGGTTGTAGGTTAAGATAAGAAAATTCGTACATGTGATCGAATTTGCGCTTTTGTCCATTCTTCATTACGGCAGTCCCAAAAACATGAGCTCGAACCGGGATTTGATCCGACAACTTTGCATTCATCCAGCCAGGAACTGAAAATATCATCAGTTCGTTAATCATCGTTAATCATCGGCACATTCCGTATTTTATTGATACCAGTATAGAGCATAGTAGTCTGCACATACGTTCACTGATGGTAGTTCAGTTGGTTTGTTTTGAATTTGAAATCCCTTTAACCTTGAATGGACTGTTCCGAATTCAAAAAAGGGAAAGTCCGTTTCAAAAAAATGAAAACAATTGTTTAGAGTCTCAATCAGTGTTAAATTAGTTCAATCACTGTTCATTTCCGCTTGGGATTTAAAGGGAACGTTTTTTTTTATTCTGGAAATTTGTTAACACCTCAACACCTCCAAAAATCCCAAACAAACAAGAACATGGAGACTGTTTGAGGGAGTATTTTCAAAAGAGATAATAATAGATGCAACCTCTTTTACGTGCATGAATACCAGACTGTGTAATAGTAATTATTAGCACATGGAAACACTCTCGAAACCGTTCCTTGAACCAATTAGTGTATTGAGCAATGAGTGGAAACAATGGTTTGCCTCTGACGGGGTTTAAACCAGGCAATCCTTAGAGCACTAGTCCGACGCGATAACCACTCGGCCACGCCGCAAATATATATATATGTATATATATATATATATATATATATATATATATATATATATATATTTATATATATATATATATATATATATATATATATATATATATATATTAAATGAAAAATCAGCCTCTGAATAATACACGTATAACATGTACTTAAATGAAAAAATGAATTGGTTCGAAGCTTGTACTTAATACAGCTATTTTTTTTGCGTTCGGGGCAAGCTAGTCTTTGAATTATGTCAGTCAAGATTATTTGTTGTGGTTCTTCGGCATTATTGATTCCAATACTTTTATGTTAAGCATTAAATACCGTTTACGCCGGTGCTAGGGGGCTTCAATGATGTTACACATTAACATGTCTGTCAAAAACTAGACTCAATAAAAACCGAGAATGTTGTTGTAATCAATTTAATTTATTTTCATTGCCTAAGAGTGATCTCCCTTTTTCATAGTTTTGAAAGTCAATACGCAAATGATATACATTACCGCTAAAATACCAATCGACTGC
>NW_026858489.1:0-76595 GCF_026571515.1 Ruditapes philippinarum | reverse complement strand
ATTGATTGAGACAGAGTTTCTGGTAAATTTAAACAGTATTTTTTCTTATAAAATTGTTGAACTCCTAACCTGCTGGTTTCATAAGTGATAAGCCTTTGTTTCGGTCAGTCTGCACACCAGCCTGCTCATCTGTTTAGTCTGATCAGGCTATTAACTGTTAGTAGCTCAATTTTTATCCTGATCCCTTAATTATTGAACGAACTGTTCTAAAATCCACTAAAGTGAGCATAGTATATCTTTAACCAGAAAAAAAAAAAATGTTAAAAGTTTAAAGTTATTAAGTATTGTGTAAAGCCACAATTTGAATGGCTTTATAAGTAGTTTAACTTAAGTTTGGTATATCATAAATTAAATAAGATGTGATTTGTGTTGTAGAGTGCAACAGAGAAGAAAAAGAAGAAATATCAGGAGTTAAAGAAGAGAATACAGCGAGAGAAACATCTTGGTGTAATATCACAGAAAATGGAACGAAGGAAACAGTTACTGGTATGTCTTAGTTCTTATCTTGGATGATTATGGGGTGTTTTCTATGGATATAGACTGTTTGTTGAACATGAAAAAACTTAAAAATCTCTAAAAAAAAATAAATGATACAGTTAAGTAAAACATTAGCAAATTTTCAAATTTGACAACCAGATGCAACAATAAATGTAAAGAATGTCATACAGATTAAAGTTGTTGATGTTGTTTATGATTCATGTTTTTTGTTGTTGATGAAAAAATAAAATTAATGTGTCCATTCAATCGTTTATAGAGAGGATATTTGTTTGTTTTGCATGTAAGATTGAAATATAATTTCACTGAGTAAACGCCAGATGCAATATTTTCACGAGTGGCGTAGCCACGAGTGAAAATATAATAGCTGGTGTTCACGAATGAAATATATTTCAATCTTATATGTAAAACAAATAAATTTTCTTTTTATTTCATGCTTTTTAAGTTGATTTTAAGTATTGTGTACTGATTTTGCCGCGTAACGTCGCGCATTCTCCTTTGTGACGTCATCACATCATGACGTCACATCAACAATTTTGAAATATAGTTCTGATCAATTTCTCTAATTTTTGTTAAATTTTTAACATGATATATGGTGACATCGACTTTCTTTTCCTAAAGAAGCAAAATTAACGTATGACGGCATTTATTTCTGCCTGTTATTCCATTTATTTTAATTTTCTTTTCATCCGCATTCAGATATAGTCCGGCTACAGTGAAAATTATATTTTATAAATTTCACTAGTGGTTTATCAGAATATAATCATCTGATATATTACAATAAAACACTGGAAAGCATGAAATAAAAAGTAATTACGTTTTATTTTATATTTACTGCAGGATAAATCTTTGAAGAGGAAAAAAGTTGCTGAGGAGACAAAGAATTCAGCTGCCCATTATAAATGGCAGTTCAAGCGGAAAAGATGATTTATTTTGAAAATGTTGTCCCATTTCGTCTTTCATTACTTTTTAATGTCAGTTTGAATGAAATATATTCTGTATTAATGTGAAGTACATGTAGTAAAATTGTTATGAAAAATTTGTTTTGTTTCTTTACTGCAATTACTTAAATATTGTACACTGTACAAATACTCTTCGCATTTTTAGCTCACCTGACCATGAAGTGGTCAAGGTGAGGTTAGTGATGGGCTATGTCTGTCGTGCGTAGTGCGTCGTGCGTTGCAACAATTGGGTTGTTAACAGTCTAGCAGTCACAGTTTTGATTGGATCATTGTCAAACTTTGTCAGAATGTTTGTCTCAATGAAATACGGATCGAGTTCGAGGATGGGTTATCTCCAGTCAAAAACTAGATCACAGGAGCTAAAAATAGAAAAAGCTTGTTAACACTAGTGGCTGCAGTTTTGATCCAAATATTCTGGAAATTTGTCAGGAAGGTTGTTTTGATGATTTCTAGGTCAAGTTCGAAGATGGGTCATCTCCGGTCTAAAACTAGATCACAGGAGCTAAAAATAGAAAAACCTTGTTAACACTCTAGTGGCTGCAGTTTTGATCCAAATATTCTAGAAATTTGTCAGGAAGGTTGTTTTGATGATTTCTAGGTCAAGTTCGAAGATGAGTCATCTCCGGTCAAAAACTAGGTCACAGGAGCTAAAAATAGAAAAAGTTTGTTAACACTAGTGGCTGCAGTTTTGATTCAAATATTCTGGAAATTTGTCAGGAAGGTTGTTTTGATAATTTCTAGGTCAAGTTCGAAGATGGGTCATCTCCGGTCAAAAACTAGATCACAGGAGCTAAAAATAGAAAAACCTTGTTAACACTCTAGTGGCTGCAGTTTTGATCCAAATATTCTAGAAATTTGTCAGGAAGGTTGTTTTGATGATTTCTAGGTCAAGTTCGAAGATGAGTCATCTCCGGTCAAAAACTAGGTCACAGGAGCTAAAAATAGAAAAAGTTTGTTAACACTAGTGGCTGCAGTTTTGATCCAAATATTCTGGAAATTTGTCAGGAAGGTTGTTTTGTTGATTTCTAGGTCAAGTTCGAAGATGGGTCATCTCTGATCAAAAACTAGGTCACAGGAGCTAAAAATAGAAAAAGTTTGTTAACACTCTACTGACTGCAGTTTTGATGAAGATATTCTGGAAATTTGTCAGGAAGGTTGTTTTGATGATTTCTAATGGGTCATCTCCGGTCAAAAACTAGGTCACAGGAGCTAAAAATAGAAAAAGTTTGTTAACACTCTAGTGGCTGCAGTTTTGATCCAATTATTCTGGAAATTTGTCAGGAAGGTTGTTTTGATAATTTCTAGTCAAGTTCGAAGATGGGTTATCTACGATCAAAAACTAGGTCACAGGAGCTAAAAATAGAAAAAGCTTGTTAACACTCTACTGGCTGCAGTTTTGATTCAAATATTCTGGACATTTGTTTTGATGATTTCTAGGTCAAGTTCGAAGATGGGTCATATCCGGTCAAAAACTAGGTCACAAGAAATAAAAAATAGAAAAAGATTGTTAACACTCTATGTGGCTGCAGTTTTGATCCAAAATATTCTGGGAATTGTCAAGAAGCGTTGTTTGATGATTTCTAGGTCCCAGTTCAAAAGATGGGGTCATCTCCGTCAAAATCTAGGTCACAGGAGCTAAAAATAGAAAAAGCTTTTTAAACACTCTAATGGCTGCAGTTTTGATCCAAATGTTCTGGAAATTTGTCAGGAAGGTTGTTATGATGATTTCTAGGGTCAAGTTTTGAAGATGGGTCATCTCCGGTCAAAAACTAGTCTCACAGAAGCTAAAAATAGACTAAAAGCTTTTTAACACTAGTGGCTGCAGTTTTGATCCAAATATCCTGGAAATTTGTCATAAGGTTGTTTTGATGATTTCTAGGTCAACTTTGAATATGGGTCATCTTCAGTCAAAAATGAGGTCACTTTGCCCAAATAGGGGAAAAATTTTTTAACCAAAAAGTAATTTGACTCTTGCTAAAATTTGGTAGGATTTTGTCAAAACATGCTTGGAGCGTTGATGGTAGGGAGCGATCCAGCATCGGGCCCCTTTTGTTATGAACTCAGCGAAATTTTTAACCCCCTCGTATCTTTTAAATAACCATCTATTATGACCAAGCCATTTTCTCTGTATTACTATACAGTCGACCATTAAATGTAAACTGATTTCATTATATTTAAAATATGGGAACTAGCTTTTATCTTGCATAAAAAAATCGCTTGAAAAATTTAAAAATTTAAAAAAGCTACATATAAAATTTTTAAAATCAAACGGACCGGGAATCCTCTGTCTTTACAACTAAAAATCCATTTTTAAAACGATGATGTTATGGAGAAATATTTTCTCAATCAGTTTTACTGGCTGGTCATATTCAGTTGTCTCATAAGATTTTCAGTCAGAAATTATGATTTTGAGATAAAAAGTTTTATCAGCTCAAGTAACCTTCTCCACATTAACTGTAAACTTCCTCACCATAGATGACAACATCTGACATTGGCTGATTTTTCCTGAAATCATGTAGTAAAAGAAAGTCATCCAGCTTCGAGATTCTTGTTACTGGAGACCAACAACACTTTCCACTGAAGTATTGTACGCTAGTCAGTAATACACTATAATGAGAATATTCTGTCCTTGGGGCTGATTATAGTCATTTTACTCAGTAAATAAAAAACAACAGCAATTTTTTACATCCAGAACATATTTTATTCAAACCTTTAAAAGTAGCTTAACACATCTTCAGGGCCAATAGTTTAACCAATTCCTTCCTGCAGAAGTCACTGGCCAACTTTGAACCTTGTAGCTTGAAGGTAACGTAGGTGACAAATTACAAAATAGATAACAGCTCTTTATTGGTCAATGGTAGCTTCAATAATGTTTCAAATGTAATTTACTGTCAGTACAAACTATCTTTTGAGCATCAGTTGAATTATTTTAAAAACATTGAACGAATAATTCATATCTTTCATCCAAAATTTTAACAGTTGCATATTCAGTGTTACAATTAAAAAATTTCACGCCACATGGTTTGCTAAAATTTGGCAGGTCTGTATACTAACAGATAAATTTTTCTTCTCAAATAATTTCAGCATGATTTCCTCTGTGAAGTTTCTTATGAAACAAAGTTTTCAATCCACTTTAAGATTTTTCTTCATTGACGTTTTCAAAATGCTTAGTTTATTGTTCTATTAAAAATCTGTCTGCAGTATCATTTGTACATGATAATTTGAGGCGAATGTATATCCACATACAAGTGAGATAGTGAATTTATCTTCTTTTCCTGAAATACAGAAAAAAAATCAATTAGATTTCACAATCAATGAATGAACAGTCCACATTAGCATGGGAATTGTCATCAATTATTACAATGAACTGAATGACACACTTCATATATTTATTTTGATGTAAAATACTAACTTGAAAAATGGTACATTTAATGCGCCCCTTCAGTGATTTTGCACCTTTTAAAACAGAAGCTTATCAAAGGCCACTTCCCAATTGAAATTTTCTTTAAAATCATGCAGTTTTCCTAGCAAAGGCCACTTCCCAATTGAAATTTTCTTTAAAATCATGCAGTTTTCCTAGCAAAGGCCACTTCCCAATTGAAATTTTCTTTAAAATCATGCAGTTTTCCTAGCAAAGGCCACTTCCCAATTGAAATTTTCTTTAAAATCATGCAGTTTTCCTAGCAAAGGCCACTTCCCAATTGAAATTTTCTTTAAAATCATGCAGTTTTCCTCGCAAAGGCCACTTCCAAATCAAAATTTTCTTTAAAATCATGCAGTTTTCCTAGCAAAGGCCACTTCCCAATCAAAATTTTCTTTAAAATCATGCAGTTTTCCTAGCAAAGGCCTCTTCCCAATTGAAATTTTCTTTAAAATCATGCAGTTTTTTCCTAGCAAAGGCCACTTCCCAATCAAAATTTTCTTTAAAATCATGCAGTTTTCCTAGCAAAGGCCACTTCCCAATCAAAATTTTCTTTAAAATTCATGCAGTTTTCCTAGCAAAGGCCACTTCCCAATCAAAAATTTTTTAAAATCATGCAGTTTCACAAACATCTTAACCTACATCACTGTTTTTTTAATTCCCAAATTAGCATTTATAGCAATAATTTTTCCCTATAACAAGAGACTTGGGCATCTTCTCAATTGAGAAAAAAAATACCCTTTGGCTATAAATATCCAAACAAAGAATGCTGAAAAACTTCTTTCATATAAATTAAGAGTTGTTTTTTGGTTATTAACTAAAACACTGACATTGATTAAAAAACAAAATTCAGGTCCCTTTAAGGAACAAAAAAAATAATATGTTGAATTGATAGAGCAAGAGCAATTCATAAATAATTTTAATACAATAGCCAGAGCATTTAATTCAAAACTTTAGAAGTGTTTAATATAAATTACCATGTGAATTTCTTTCTGGCTTTTTCCTGACCTGGCTTTTTTCTTTCCTTGACTCTGGGATCTCTAGTGAGGAATCCAGCTGGATAAAGTAAATACTTGGTAATTCATAGTGAGAATGTAAACAATAAAAGAACCTGAACCATAAACAAAATGATTAAAATCTGATTTTGCTTATAATTACAATCATTTATTTAGCATGTTTTAGAGAAACACTTAAAAATCTGATTCATATCATTATGAAGACAAATATACTGAAACAAAAAAGAAACTTTCTCCAAGTTTGAATGTAGATTATGTTAGTACAGTTTTTTCAATCCTTTTGAAACTCGATTTTTACCATGAATAAACATATCGGGCTTTTATACGGGGATTAGCTGACCGATTTTGCAAATAAAACGAGTTTTACAAGCTACTACATGTATATAAGTGTGTACATCTAAGTGGTACCCTTGAACAACTGGCACATACTTTGCGAAAGTTTCTTTTTTGGTTCAGTATACATGTAATTCAAAAAAACAATGTACTGAAGTTGAGTATAAAATTGATTTGTAAAACAGTAAACATTTAAAGACATAATTCATTACACAGACCTGGGTCTGAGGTTTAAAAAATTCTCTAACATCAAACTCAAATCTCTGGATTTCATTGGTTAGAAACTGCCAAATGATGTACACTGACCAATGAAAATCCTGAGATTCGAGACAGAACTCAGAATAAAAAGTTTTATAACCGTGAGACCAGAACAAGTCTATCTTAGGCAAGATGCACAATACTGAGGTATGTTATCTTAATTTCTTTTTTTCTTAATTAATACAATAGGTTTGAATTTAGTAAGATTTGATAAATGTATGTGCCTTTCAATGTGGAAAGCTATCTTGCAACATGACAAGATGGTGGCTATATAAAAGTGCCAAATAATAATGAGTACACAGAGTTCCTAGTACACCTTTATATGACAACATATGACCAAACCATTGCTGCTCTGACATAAAATCAAAATTATAAAACCATACAAAGAACTTACCAAATCTTAGTTTTTGTCTCATTTCAGGTGTGATAAAAGCTAGGAGTGTTCTAGCGATGGCGAGTCTGATAGCCCCAGCATCAGCAGACGGTCCAGCAGGAGCAAGCCTTACTTCAATATCAAACTTGTCAATACATTCACACAACTGTAGGGGAGCTAATATAGCTTTTCTGAAATACACACAATATACATCTTGAATAATACTAGAAATGTGTTGTAACTCCAGGCATTTATGATGGGGGCATAATAAATCTCATCAACTTGATGGAAAAGTTGCCAGAGAAAGATATCTCAAAGAATAGAACATGAAATTTGCCGTCAAATGGCTTAACTAATATTTCCCGAATGTCCTAAATTTCATTTAAGGTAATTGCCCGCTGGATTATTATTTTATTTTTTTGGTGGAGGAGGGGGGGAGACAATGCAGCCACAATCATGATGAACTGAATCAACAATGAATAGTATCAGATAGCATTGTAAGAAGTATCATTTCTGAATATGTTTGAAAAACAGAAGTCCTTCATCTCACTTCATCTCAGTGTTTCTATATCTGTTTCTCCAAGATTTTTCATTCCAGTGTTGAAGATTGAATACTATTATGCAGATGCCGGGAGGCGTGTTGCACTTTTCATTTTCTCTTATGAATAGACTCAATAAATCAAGTCACTCAACAAGTTTTCATTGCTTTCAAGGAATAATACCATTTTTCAGAAGTAATTCTCCAGGAGAAAAATTTTCAAGAAGAAAAACTGACTGATTTAGTAATTACTACAAGGAAAGTAGCCTATTTAAAGTGCAGACTACAATCATAGGATAAATGAAAATATAATTGAGTTACAATAGGAGTCATTTAAAACGGTTTTTTTTAAAAGTGCAAACACAAACTGGTTGAGGTTGAACCAAGTTTGAAGAAAATGCCTCAATAGACACAGGATTTACTAAGTAAACACAAAAATGTCTGATCTTTGACCTTCAATGGTGACTTTGAACATTTGTGCCAAGTTTGAAGAAAGCCTTCAAAATGGATTTATAGAGCAGACACAAAATTGTCTGAAATTCGACCTTCAAGTGACCTTGACTTTGAGCTGGCACAGCTGTGGCATAACTTCTGTACATTGCCTTGTTGAGGTGAACAACTGAGTAAAGTTTAAAGAAAATCCATCAGTGAGTACAGGATTCAACAAGACAATGTTCAGAACACATGGTATGGTGTGTGTTCTGCACATTGTCTTGTTGAGGTGAATATTTGAGCTAACCTTTGAAGAAAAAGCCTTCAAAAGGAATACGAGTTATAGAGTGGACACAATGGAAACAGACATTCCAAAAGATCTACAGACTGCTTGACCGACATGCATGACAAAATATTTTCAGTAAAGCCCCCTCCACATTATGTGGTGGGGGTATAATGAAAAGCTAGCTGGATAGTTATCTCACATGAAAAATCCAAGGACGCACGGCAAGTGGTTTTAGGTCAACGACCTTAACCACTCAGACACCGATGCCCCTATATTTCAGCAAGTGATATATGCATTTAATACAGAAAGATATATATATTTATGTACAGTTATATAATATATTTTCTTACCTATGTACAACTTCATCAAAGTAAGTGATGTCTTTTCCATTAATGTTGACATGTCCATGACCTTGACTGATGAGTTTGACTGACGCCCTCGCAGTTTTTCTAGTGCCTGTAATCATTCAATAAAAAAAAGCTGGAAACAGGTGATCCCTCGGAAGCATTAATCACAACAAAAGTACATGAAAATTGCAGACTCTGTTTAATTTAGTCTGTACATGAGGGATCATGAAAAAAAAAAGCAACATCCTTCATTTCCCCTAGCACCGGCTTGAGCGGTACTCAATTTTTATCACTTAAAAATGCTGGAATCAATGATCACAAAGGATCAGAAAAATATAACAAGCTCTTTTCATACAAATAGTTACTACAAGTGTCCTCTAAATACTAGCAATGTGCCTCAAGCTTTGTATATAAAAACCATTATTGTTCATATATATTCATTTTCAGCATATGTTATCTTTTTTTACTTTCTGTGGTTTCTATCCAATTACCTGAACTTACTAAGTGTTATGCTTTTAATAAATGGACTGTGGAAAATACGTTTGTAAAATTGAAATATGATTAAAATAATAAAAAAGAAACCTTTTGCAAGGGAATAGTCTCTCCCATCTTTATCTTGATACAGCTGAAAATAAACATGTACATCATTAATTTTCATCTCAAACCATTTCCATTCAAAATATATCTTACATTTGCTAGTCAATCTTTCAATCTGTACAAAACCATTCATTATTTTTAGGGAAATATTTTGAAATATGTATTGACTGAATTAGCAAACAGTGCAGATTAAAATCCCTGGGCACAAAAGTGTCAGCTGATTTTGGTCTGCACTGGAACCATGGGTAGAAACTGTTGGCTCTAGTAGTAACAAAGAACATGATAATATTCTGATTTTCTGATAACTATTGATTTCATACAAATTATATATAAATCCAAGTGTATATGACATACAGATTTCTTGATAACAAATTTCATATCAATTTTATAATTATATATAAATTCAAGTGTATGTTGTAAGGAAAATTGACATATTACTTCCTGATAATAAATTTCATATCAATTATATAACAAGATATGTTTGTAAAACATGTATGCCCCCTATCAGCAGCCAATTAGTCATGTGATCAGGTTATTATGCATGTCTTCTGCCCCAGTGAACAAACAATTAATAAGGGTTATCTAGTATCTACTGGTCATGACTAGTCACAAGGTAATAATTATTGTGACCCCATAGGTTGTGTGCAGCAATTTAAGTTATTACAAATCTTACCAAATAATATATGCATAAAATTTTATGAATCATGTAGGCCTCATTAATGACAGCCAAGTTGTTATATTACATAAGACCTTCAAATGTGTATACCAAAAGCATTTTTAGTTAAATATAAAAATATCAACCAAGGCAACTTGAGTTGTTGAGTTATTGGTCAGAAACCGCCATTAAGTACAAGGTCAATATGACATTGACCCCTTGTTCCCCAAAATCAATAGGGGTCATCTACTGGTCATGACCAATCATCATACCAAGTTTGAAGTTCCTAGGCCTAAGCGTTCTTTAGTTATTGATCAGAAACCGTTTTTACCTACAAGGTCAATGTGACCTTGACCTTTGACCCCTTGACCCCAAATCAATAGGGGTCATCTGCTGGTCATGACCAATCACCATACCAAGTTTGAAGTTCCTAGGCCTAAGCGTTCTTTAGTTATTGATCGGAAACCGTTTTTACCTACAAGGTCAATGTGACCTTGATCCTTGGACCCCTTGATCCCAAAATCAATAGGGGTCATCTGCTGGTCATGACCAATCACCATACCAAATTTGAAGTTCCTAGGCCTAAGCGTTCTTTAGTTATTGATCGGAAACCGTTTTTACTTAAAAGGTCAATGTGACCTTGACCTTTGACCCCAAAATCAATAGGGGTCATCTACTGGTTATGACCAATCACCATACCAAGTTTGAAGTTCCTAGGCCTAAGGGTTCTTTAGTTATCACTCGGAAACCATTTGGTCTACGGACCGACGGACCGACAAATGCAAAGCAATATACCCCCTCTTCTTTGAAATGGGGGCATAATTATATATAAATCCAAGTGTATATAGTAAGGAAAGTTGACACACTGATTCTTGAGAACAAAAGATTTCATATCAATTATATATAAATCCAAGTGTATATAATTATAGTAAGGAAAATTGACATACTGATTTCTTGATAACAAATGATTACATATCAATTATATACAAATCCAAGTGTATATTGTAAGGAAAATTGACATACTGATTTCTTGACAACAAATGATTACATATCAATTACTGTGAAATCATTATTATTCGTTGGGCACGAATTTTCGAGGATAGGTCAATCCACTAAATTAGGACCCAACGAAATTTTATCTCAACAAATATTTATTACCATTTTTCTGTTCCATATATCACAACATGCATCGGCGTTTTTCCGGCCGATTTTTGTGGTATGAATGTATACTTTAATAATCAGGTCAGTGAATAAGCAGATCCATTAAGTTTAGTTTTGCAATATTTAAGAAACTTGAAAAAAATATCGATTGTATATCACAAATTTTCATCGCATATAAACATCAGGGGGGACTATTTGAGGCTACTTGATTGTATTAGCTAGAATACGTGACATAATCAAGTAAATATGGGAACCCAGTGCATTAATTAGCGCCCATAAAACTTTACATGACTTGTGTTTATATGATCCATTTAAATAAATTTCAATATGTATTTGTGTGACTGCTATTCCGAAAATATCAAAAAAGCTGCCGTCATTTTACTAGATGCATACAATATATACATATCTAACTGTATTGAGCCACTTACTCGTATTGATTTATATGCATATAATAAATTTACACAGTCGATGTGACGTAGTGTGTAGTTTTGGACCGATTCAGGGTGTAAACTTTTTTACTCTCTGTGGCAGATGTCGTATAATTTATGCAATGTTTACATTGGCGAATTATATAGAGGATATTTGTTTAGTTCAGTGTAAGATCGGAATATATTTCACCGAGTGAGCACCAAAAGGTATATTTCACGAGTGGCGCAGCCACGAGTGAAATATGATCTTTTGGTGTTCACAAGGTGAAATATATTTCGATCTTACACTAAACTAAACAAATTTTCTTTTTAATTCATGCAAAGAAACGTTTTAAAAAGACATTAAACCTAATACTGAATGAAAAGCGCGCCAAATAATAATACGACGTGACGTCATTTACGACGTCACGTCATTAAGTTGGTACCCAGTACTGTGTACGCTGGTATTTCACTGAAACAACGTAAGGGGCTTAAATTCAAAACAGTGAAATTATCAAAGTGGTAATTTCACTGTTTCAAACAGTGAAATTACCAGTTTTATATCACTGATATATTTCTATAAACCACCGAAAAGCATGTAATAAAGAGGCAGTGTTACCAATGGAGCTGCATATCATGTCACACAAACGTGTTAATTGCTGTCAATTATCCGCTGCCATAGGCAAGGATTAAATTTATTGAAAAAAATTGTGTTATAAACACGCAGTAAGTAAAACAGCGCGGTGATTAAGTGAAAGATTACTTTCCATTGCTTTTTTTTACAAGAAAATGAAAATCCACGAATTTAAGAACCCACGAAAATGCCAGTTTTGATAAAACCACGAAATTTCATGCCCACGAATACAAATGATTTCACAGTATATACAAATCCAAGTGTATATTGTAAGGAAAATTGACATACTGATTTCTTGATAACAAATGATTACATATCAATTATATATAAATCCAAGTGTATATTGTAAGGAAAATGGACATACTGTTTTCTTGATAACAAATGATAACATATCAATTATATATAAATCCAAGTGTATGTATATTGTGAGGAAATTTGACATACTGATTTCTTAATAACAAATTTCATATCAATTTTATAATTATATATAAATCCAAATGTATATATATTGTAAGGAAAATTGACATACTGGTGCTTCTCTAGGTTTTCTGGGAGTTGCTGATAATGAAGATCCTCCTTTCAAATATTTATCAAAAAATTGTTGATTACGCGATGCAAGTGGGTGGTCATACATTCTCTGTAATAATGCTACAAAACGCTTATGCTGAAAATAAACAGATAAAAACAATTATGTGAGGTACTTACAGTACAGAATATTCGTCATTTAATTTATAAACATTTAACTGTCAGCAACAGTTCATAAAGAAAACCTAAATTTCAGCATTTGGACACCCTTATTCAGAATATTCGGTTGACTTTCATTAACTCAAACTCACTTACTTTGAACTTCTACGCAACTGAAAGAATTTTTACAGCCTCTCAAAAATCATTTTCGACCTATATATTTTAATTCTACTTAGGACCAAAACTACAACAGTTATCTCAAAGCAAAAAGCCTGGTCCCTTGAAATTTGAGATATTGAGAATGAACTGTGTAACATTAAAATCATTAAAACGGTAATGCCAGGAATCTCTAATACAGAAAACATCTCTCATTTTTCTGGAAATTTTGTTCTTCCTGTATCAAATCCTCACAACTGGCTTAGTGCATTAGGAAGATTCTGTATAACACTGTCACATATGACACACCAAGGCTAATCTCCATATCTCATATGTTTAGGTGTGCGGAAAAAAAAACAAGCTCTAATGGTGCTGGGACAAACCTATGAATATATATATATTGTTTATGTTTACATATATATAACATAAACAATAAAAAGTGCAGGAACAAGAAAATCATATGAAAAATTAGCTGACATAAAATTACTTTTCTCAATTTAATAAGATGTTGATCAGTTTTATAAATCTACATTATTATGACAAAAACTCAATGTCAGATTATGTTTGATTATGTGGGTTTTTTTTGTTTTTGTTTTTTGTTATTGTTTTTTTTTGTACATACATATCACTTTCTTCATAATGCAGTCAATTACACATTGTGCATGTTGGAAAGGTGGTATCATTTTATACAATCAAATACTTACATGATGCTCATTCAATCTTTCTGTTGGAAACAAATCTTTAAATTTTTCATAATCTATCCATATTACACGCTTTTGTTCTCTGTAATTTAATTATATCTTACATTAATATAATTTATTATATACTTATAAATGAAATATTGAGAAATATTGATGAAATAAAATGCGTATTTTCATTTTCCGTATTTTCACTGTAAAAATTTATTTTTCACTGCAGTGAAACATATTTTCCGTATTTTCACTGGTGTCTTGCCGGACTACTTTCTTTTAAATTCTGCCAGTTCACAAAATTTAAGGGAAAGTCTTTCAAATTTTAATGTCAAAAAAGAGAAAAATGTATATAATAAACAGAAAATTCAAGTTTTTTCTATAAATACATGTTTTATTTTCATCTTGTGGCATGAAAATTACCATATTTCACTCGTGGCTACCGCCACTCATGAAATATTTATTTTCATACCACTCGATGAAAATAAATCATGTATTTATAGTAAAAACTTGAATATCCTCTATGTATTAATATAAATAAAAATTTTTTTATAAATTTTCATATTTTTCCCTTTTGTTACCCCAATAAGCCTACCCTAATAAGTACTATAAAGTTGAACAAACTTCAATGAAGGCCAAACAAGTATATTGCTGTTAGTTGAAATCACGAAGTCTGAGAAAAAAATAAAGTACTTTATTTTAACAGCTAACACCAAATAAAGATTTTTCTGAGAAAAAAAATAAAAGAGAGAAAGAATAAGACTTACTGTATAACATGTTCTCTTTCTTCTTTCTGGCTGACAGATCTCTTCATAGATTCATGTTTCACTGCCAATGTCTGGAAGAAATAGATATATAGTTTATAGTTTTATACCCCCGTCACATCGGACTATCCACCTTACTACATTCTCAGGGTGACTTAGGACGCAGTAGAAATGTCATGGACGCTGTAAGGTCGAGTTGAGAACGACTTAAGTCACTGTAAGGACCCCATCAACACCTTAGGACATGGAGTCATGGTGACTATTTTGAACATGCACAAAACAAATGCCGAGGGACATTATAGTCTCACTTATTAAAACTCAAAGCAAACAATTCAAACCTACAGCATGAATTACTAGTCCATTAACAATTCCAACCCATAGCATAAACTGCACTAAATATTCAAACCCATAGAAAACAGTGTTTTTTGGCCAAAATATTCGGCCTCATTTGCCACCTTTTTTCCCCAAAAATGGCAAAAATTCCCCACCATTCAGAGATGTAAAGTTATGATCAAGGTTTAAGTTAGCCCACCGCAATGGGAACGCCACCATGACTGTAATAACACCTCTATTTTCTTCTTCGAAAAAAAAAGTCAACCTTAAAGGGATTATAACAAGTATATTATTTACTTCCATGTGTAAGAGTTATACGCTGCACTGTTGTAAATCGGCAGTGTACTTGCAAAATTGATTCCCTGAGAATCTATTTAGACAGGCCAATTTTTGCTGGTCATTTATTATTTGACCTTTATTCAACAAGAGCTGTCGGTAGGACAGCAACGCTCGACTATTCTTAGTGCTTGATAGTAAGAAAGCCTTGATAATGTAAAATTTCCTAAGTTAACAAAAGGGATTTTTTTTCTTTAAATCCATGTTACAGTTATAGGCCTTGGAGAGAGTCCTATTATGCTCTCAAAGAGTATAAAATTTCATCTTGTTTCAAAGCCATATGTCAATGGACTTTTTTTTGAGGTATTACAAAAACTTTAACGAAAATTCTAAGTCGAAAAAGGGGCATAATTCTGTCAAAATGCATGATAGAGTTACCTCCTCCTGTCTACAGGTTTGGGTCATGATGGTGAACAAGTGTGCAAAGTTTCAAAGCCATATGTCAATGGACTTTGAAAATATTTAAGGTATTACAAAAACTTTTAACGTAAATTCTAAGTCGAAAAAGGGGCATAATTCTGTCAAAATGCTTGATACAGTTACCTCCACCTGTCTACAGTTTGGGGTCATGATGGTGAACAAGTATGCAAAGTTTCAAAGCCATATGTCAATGGACTTTGAAAATATTTGAAGTATTACAAAAACTTTAACGAAAATTCTAAGTCAAAAAGGGGCATAATTCTGTCAAAATGCTTGATACAGTTACCTCCCTCTGTCTACAGGTTGGGGTCATGATGGTGAACAAGTGTGCAAAGTTTCAAAGCCATATGTCAATGGACTTTGAAAATATTTGAGGTATTACAAAAACTTTAACGTAAATTCTAAGTCGAAAAAGGGGCATAATTCTGTAAAAATGCTTGATTCAGTTACCTCCCCCTGTCTACAGGTTGGGGTCATGATGGTGAACAAGTGTACAAAGTTTCAAAGCCATATGTCAATGGACTTTGAAAATATTTGAGGTATTACAAAAACTTTAACATAAGTGGTTACGCCGACACTGATGCCGACGCTAGGGTGACTTCAATTGCTCTACTTATTCTTATCGAATAGTCGAGCTAAAAAGTGCAAGATATATTTTCATTTGTGATCTTTCACACTTTGCCAACGAGACTGACACAAAATCTGGGGGAAAAAAACATTGACAAATTATGCCATGTATGCTAAAAACTCAAACCCTACAGCATAAATTACACTACAGCATAGATTTTACTAAGTAAAGGAGAAATGTTTATTTGTTTTCATATATATTTTCAATATTTAACTTACATGCATTACTTCAAGTATATTCATTATATCATTTTACTTACATGCATTAGTTCAAAGTAGTTAGGTTTAAGTGTATAATACAAGTAGTGATGAGGTCTTCCTGTCATATCAAACTCCTCTCCTGTAATGAACAACAACACGATGATGAAGAAAAGACAGTTAAAATTCAAATTGAACTTTAGAGGTTCAACTTTTTATGACAGTGACACATACAAATGGATTTATAAAATCATACTGGAATCGTAACTGAAAGTATGCAAGGTTTGAAATTAAATCTGGTTTTAAAATATATGGCATAACAATATTAGTAACCATGTATGATGTACTGATCAAAGTTTTTTAAAGTAATATAATCTACAGTACTGGAGGAACTTTCTCCCTACTACGGTGTAGCAAAAAGAGCTATGAAATGAAATCTAAACAAGCAAATTCGTTGAATTTATATCCCCCGCCGAGTACTGGTTATTACAAACACAACAACTGAAGACATAAGGCTTTATTTATATATTTATCATGGCATAAACAGTAATATTCTTTGAACTTGATAAATATTCAGGGCAATAACAGAGCCATAACTCTGTGTTAAATAGTAATATCTGAAAATGCCAATGAGATGTATGCATACTGCATAACTAATCAAGGGCCATAAATCTAAGTTATAAGTGTCTGACTGGAACAAGGCGACTATATGCACATCTCCTATTTGTATCCCATAAAGTTTCATTGAATTCCAGCCAGTAGTTACAGAGAAGTAGCACGGAAACGATTATTGCTCTGGTTGTATACTGCATAAGTTATCAAGGGCCATATCTCAAAGTTAAAATGTCTGACCTGAACAAGGCGACGATATGCACATCTCCTCTTGGTATTGAAGGTTCCAATAAAGTTGCATTGAATTCCAGCAAGTAGTTGCAGAGAAGCAATATTTTTCTATATGCATACTGCATAACTAATCAAGGGCCATAACTCTGAGTTAAAATGTAAGACCCCAACAAGGCAATGATATGCACATCTTCTCTTGATATTGAAGGTTCCCATAAAGTTTTGTTGAATTCCAACCAGTAGTTGCAGAGAAGTAGCGCGGAAATGATTTTTGCTTTATATGCACTGCATAACTAATCAAGAGCCATAACTCTGAGTTAAAGTGTCTGACCCAAACAAGGTAATGATATGCGCATCTCCTCTTGGTATTGAAGGTTCCCATAAAGTTTTGTTGAATTCCAGCCAGTAGTTGCAGAGAAGTAGGGCGGAAATGATTTTTGATCTATATGCATACTGCATAACTAATCAAGGGCCATAACTCTGAGTTAAAGTGTCTGACCCTAACAAGGCGATGATATGCGCATCTCCTCTTGGTTTCGAAGGGTCCCATAAAGTTTCGTTGAATTCCAGCCAGTAGTTGCAGAGAAGTAGCGCGGAAACAATTTTTACTCTATATGCATACTGCATAACTAATCAAGGGCCATAACACTGAGTTAAAGTGTCGGACCGGAACAAGCTGACGATATGCGCATCCCCTCTTGATATTGAAGGTTCCCATAAAGTTTCGTTGAATTCCAGCCAGTAGTTGCAGAGAAGTAGTACGGAAACGATTTTTACTCTATATGCATACTGCATAACTAATCAAGGGCCATAACTCTAAGTTTAAGTGTCGGACCGGAACAAGCCAACGATATGCGCATCCCCTCTTGATATCGAAGGTTCCCATAAAGTTTCGTTGAATTCCAGCCAGTAGTTGCAGAGAAGTAGCGCGGAAACGATTTTTACTCTATATGCATACTGCATAACTAATCAAGGGCCATAACTCTTGAGTTAAAGTGTCAGACCAGAACAAGCCGACGATATGCGCATCTCCTCTTGATATTGATGATTCCCATAAAGTTTCGTTGAATTCCAGCCAGTAGTTGCAGAGAACTACTCCGGAAACGAAATTCGGACAGACGGACGGACAATGCCAAAACTATATCCCCCTCCCGATTCCATCGGTGGGGGATAATTATTGAGAGACTGAAAATGAACATAAACAGAGTGGGTCTGTAAGAAAATTAATATAGCTTTTCAGACTTGTGTCAGTCAATATCTTCATTTACATTGGTGTGATTTTTATCAACCCTTGACTTTTAAAAAGGAACAATGACTTGCCCTGGCCACCAGTATAAAGTCAGGCAGACTCCGGTCAGTTTGCATCACCTAATCACTCTGACCAGATTCTATATAGCTTAATTATAAAACTAAAACCACGGTAAATAGAAACTGAAGTTCCAACAATCAATGTTAGAGTGTCACAGCAGCTATAACAAAATACACCTATAATCTTTGACTAATGTTGACCTTGAAAAAAAGTAGTGAGTACCAAGGACTAATAGGTTTTAAATAAGATTTTAGACTTGTTCTGGCAATGTCGTGTGTTCCTCTCATATTATTTACTGTTGTTATCTACAATGTTATAAAAACTGGGGTTAGAAATTTTACAATTTTTTTATTTAAAAATTTCGAAAAGGGCTTATAAATGGGTGGTTAACAATCCAATCCTTAGAATTTTAAGCATTGGTTAAAAATATACATGTAAATTAAACACAGAATAGATATTTAAATATTATAACTGACCTTTCAGGTGAGGGATGTAAAATGAAGGATGCTGAAAAATAAAGAAACCTGGATGTCAATAACAAAATAATTATCCATGGCTATAAATTCAACATTCATAATCTAGGTTAAAAAGTTCAATTCAAATATAGTATAGGTGGTTTATAATAAATCAAGAGCTGTACTTTATCTACCTATATACTTTTTGAGTTATCACTGGATTCAGTTTATGTGTAAAATTTGCCATATTTTCAGTTATTTGTTGCCATAGCAACCAGAATTTTCAACATAGGAAGAAAAGAAAAAGACGTGCATAATCTCCAGACTGCCATCTACCCATATTTCAAGTTTCATAAAAATATTTCCAGTACATTTTGAGTTATCACTGGATCCAGTTTATGTGTAAAATTTGCCATATTTTTAGCCTATTTGTTGCCATAGCAACCAGAATTTTCAACATAGGAAGAAAAGAAAAAGACATGCATAATCTCCATACTGCCATCTATTTATATATCAAGTTTCATAAAAATATTTTCAGTACTTTTCAAGTTATCGCGGTATCCAGTTTTGTGGACGGACTGACGGAAGGAAAGACGGACAGAGGGTAAACCTAAAGTCCCCTCCAGTAAACTGGTAGGGGACTAATAAACTGAGTCCAATTTAACATGATAAAATAAGACCTGTCCATAGACAGTGTGCTCCACTTTTCTCAGTGCTTCAAAAAATTGGAGCTAAAAAGTAATCTTTAATTTTTTTTTCTTTTATTTGGCACATCAACAAGTTGCAAAATAAAGACATTGAATAAACATTGTTTGATGCAAAATAGTTTCAAAATAAATATAAAGAAACATAATATTGATGTAAACACTTAATAATTTAATGCTAAACTGACCTCCATCAACGGTCTGGCATTTTTGTTATGAAGTCCTGATGGTAAGAGATAGGCAATGGCCTCCTGTAAATAAAATAAATAAAAAGAGGTAATGCTTAGATATACACAAAATTGGAATAAAGCAAATCGGCTAGAAATAAAAAAAATTAAAAATAAAAAAAATTACCAACATGAAAACTGTGTTATTTCCATAATCTGATGGTCAATCCTTGAAAGAATTGTAACACAGAATGCCTCTATTATTTAACAAACATGATCATTGTATGTAGACTGTATAATATGTGCCAGAACAATATATAACTTTGACATTTAAAGTAGGATTTTATAAATGAGTAATGATTTCTTGCATTCTATTCAGGCAATTTACTTTCATATTTCTTTCATACAAGCATTTTTAAAGAATTCTTCTTTAAAATTCAAACAATAATTTTTGCAGTGAGTAGATGTATAGCTTTATACACTTAGTACTACACTTCGCAGTTATCTAGTGATTATACTACTTCCATGACACATAACATACTGGTAGATGTACCATATGAAATAATCCCTGAATTGGTGCCACAAATAATTTATGTAACTTTTTCTCAGACTGCAATCTTTGTAAAGTACTTCCTTGATTATAGCAACCCTAAACAAGACTATTAAACAAATATTTGCAAGTTTTTGTACACAAAATCAGATCCCTTTTACTTGGAATAATTTAACAAAGTAAGTGATAGAAAATTGATAAATTTAACAAAACTTAACTAGAACTATCACTAAATGTGATTAATACCCCCGCAAGACTGCTTCGGAAATGAAAACCTTGCAAAGAAATTAAAATAGAGTTATGGTTGTGCCTGTGCGCAATTAAAGACAGTTGTGGTTCTTGTATGTTGCATTTCCTTTTAATGTGTTGACCATTGACGAAGTTTTATAAAATTACTCTGTCATAAGTCTAGAATGAGTTACGCTTCTTGAGCACTGCACTTCTTTTCATTGCCCTTGACCATTGTATGAAGTTGTATTGAATTCCAACAACTAGTTTTCAAGTTATGCACTGGACAAAAAAGTAACAAAGGGCAACAACTGTAATTAATCCAAATAGAGTTATGGTTCTTGTGCACTGCACTTCATCTCACTGCCCTTGACCATTGTATGAAGTTTCATTGAATTACAAACCATTCATCTTCAAGTTATGCACTGGACAATAAAAAGTAACAAAGGGCAAAGACACTTAAATGAGTCTGTGCACTGCGCTTTCTCTCAATATACTTGACCATTGTAACTATGAAGTTGTTTTGAATTCCAACCAATAGTTTTCATGTTATGCTCCGGACAAGGAAAAGTAACAAAGGGCAATAACTCTGTAATTAGTGAAGAAGGAGTTATGGTTCTTGTGCACTGCACTTCCTCTCAATGTGCGAGAACATTGTATTAAGTTGTACTGAATTCCTACCATTAGTCTTCAAGTTATGCTCCGGACAAAGAAAATGCAACGGACGGCTGGACCAACCGACCGACCACAGAGTGACTCCTATATACCCCCCAAACTTCGTTTCGGGGATATAAAAAAGATCAATGTTTTACTATGGTGATCTGTAAATATGAATTTTGAGCTGTAAATATGTGAATGTTGAGCTGTAAATATGAATGTTGAGCTGTAAATATGAATTGAATGTTGAGCTGTAAATATGAATGGTGAGCTGTAAATATGAATGGTCAGCTGTAAATATGAATGGTCAGCTGTAAATATGAATGGTGGGCTGTAAATATCAATGGTGAGCTGTAAATATCAATGGTGAGCTGTAAATGTGAATGGTGAGCTGTAAGTATGAATGGTGAGAGGTGAGCTGAAAATATAAATGGTGAGCCGTAAATATGAATGGTGGGCTGTAAATATGAATGGTGGGCTGTAAATATGAAGGTGAGCTGTAAATATGAATGGTGAGCTGTAAATATGAATGGTGGGCTGTAAATTTATGACTGGTGGCCTTTAAGTATATGAATGGTGAGCAGTAAATATATGACCGGTGAGCTGTAAATATATTAATGGTGAGCTGTAAATGTATGAATGGTGAGCTGTAAATATGAATGGCAAGCTTTAAATATGAATGGTGAGCTGTAAATATGAATGGTAAGCTGTAAATATGAATGGTGAGCTGTAAAATATGATTATAAATATAAGAAAGAAAGCCTACTCTAACTCTGGCAGGTGTTAGTTCATCCTCATCCAGACTCATTATGTTAGCTAAATGTCTCCGACCTAGATCATATTCTGCTGCTAGATCCTCCATCCTCTTTTCTACAATACATGTATATAATAAACTTATAGCTGCATGCCTTCAGATGAACAAAAATATTTAAAGAAATTCAATCTTGAGAAAAAATATTTCAAGATTTTAAGAAAAGTAAGATTCAAGTATTAAGTTACATTTTATATGATTGATAATTCAGTATTTATCACTATATTTTTACTGTGTGACTAGCAGAGCATGGGCCTATTCTTGAATATTTTTTTTACTTCTTTTAGGTAATTTCCTGGATTGCAAGAGCTGTTATATATAACTAGTAAATTACTGTCTTTGTTCACTTAACAATATTTTACTTTTAATACATTTCAAAGTTTTCATGAAAAGTGGCATAAATCGTGAGTCATGCTGCTTTAATAATTTTTAACGGATATCGTCCAAGTATTCCTTTTTTTCTCACTTGACTTATATTCCATTTGTTTGCACATGTAAATAATTATCTTACTGCTTATCATCACTTTCATTTTAAACTTTTGTCCCTTTGACATACAATCATATATACACTTCAATTATAATTTTGAATGACGAAAAACAACCTAAGATTAATCTAAGGAAACCCAATATATATATATATATATGTACTTTGAGCATCTTCTTAATAGGATTAATATTTCTGCAACAGATTTAATGTCCTTTCACAACAAAAGAACAAACATAAAAGTGCCCATAGTACATTGCTTTGCTTCAGGTATAATCAACCAGCTGAGTAGAACCACCTACCTTCCAAAAGTAAGCAAAATAGCAGCCTGGAACAATCCCTTAATAAATATTCAACATTCTAAAACTGATTTTTTCTGTGCATCTTTCAGGCCGAAGACAGAATCTAGAGCTCTGCAGTAACTCTCTTTGACTCAAATTACATAATATAATGATAAAAGAATTTTGTTGTTCTTTTTTTTTAAAGGATATAGTTAATAAAAGTCTTTCTAACCTGTCTTTCGTTTCCTCTCAAGGTAACTTATCATAGCCCTACTTATCATATTTTCTGTTGGCATACTTTTCAAAGCTTGGGGTGGACCAATCAAATTCCCTTGTTTATCATACTTCCCTGATAATGGTTTATCATCAGGTTGTCTATGAACTGCTGTGCAGTGAATGCAAAGCTGAAATAGAATTTAAAAACACTACATTAACAAAACATCATTACACTACACACACACACATGAAATGGTATTCCCATTTTTTTTTCTTTCTATATTTTCCAAAAAAATTATGATTTCTCACCCCTATTCCCATAAAAAGTCATATTTGCTTTCTTTGAACAGCAAAGTGTTCACTGTGACTATGCAAATACAATGCACTGTCTTTATATATTGCCTTAATTTTGTAGATTGAATACATGTACTGTTTAAGTCAGGGCTGGAGGTTTTGAAATTTTGCACCTCCCTCATGAACAGACTCAAACTCTAGGGGCATCTCTGCTTTTACTGATTTTTACTTGAAAGTTTTTAACATTTAAGCAAAATGGAGATACATGTAAAACAAAGTTTATGGATACTTATGCAGGCAGTGTTTTTTTTTCACTTTTGGGGGATGGGGGTTGGTGGCCTTCGGAGGGGGGGAAAATGCAATAGGAGAGGGAATTTCATTTCTTCACAAATGAGGAGAAACGAAAAAGAATCCAGTGCATATTTTTATATACCACTTCTAACTTTGCTGTCCTGATAACATATTACAATGCAATGTCCCTCTCCTTTCACCTGAGGTAGCTGAACCAATTGTTTCAGATTTTCTTAGGGAGTTTTGTTTGAATAGAATATCATTTTTGTTTCAACTATTCCCTGTAGAAAGTTTTGTTTTTTTCCCTGTAAGATTTACTATTGTGTGACATTGTTTTTTTATGGAAGAAACTCTTGCAAAACAAGATTAAAATACATTCCTTTTTCTTAATATACTGATCTAAAATATTGACAGCAGAATTTAAAGCGTCGCATGTTAAACTTGTTTGGACGCCAGGTGTAGCTCCCTTTACCTACCTGGAAACAATTTGTAAATGACCTTGCTTAACCCATTACCCGATATACATGCCTTTGAAGGGGGGCAGTAGTCCCCCTCTTCGCCAAGAATATTTTGGACTTGTGAGAGGCTAAAAATGACCCCAGATCGATCATAAGGTAACGTTTAACCAAGGCTGAAAAGCATTTGACTCTATCACAATTCATTGAGAAGTTGCAGCACTTTGAAATTAATTTTGATGGAAAAAATCAGCGCAAAATAGTGATTTTTGGCAATTTTGAGATGTCCCCTCCTTGCCATGGTAACAGGAAATTTAAGCCTGGGCATGTTGTTACAAAGGCAATGGTCCAGTCAACATTTGTGCCAAGTTTGATTAGTATTGAAGCAGTTTTTATAGTCTTATAGCAATTTGAACTTTAATGGGAGACTTTTCAATGAAAACAGCCATTTTTCACAAAATGCTAATGAAGTAATGGGTTAACAGTAGGTCTTACAGGCATAAAATAAAACATTTTTTGGCATTTAGTTGCAAAAAATGATATTCATGCAGGCAAATTCTGGCTTCCGTATGGGGAAAAATTTCAGCTTTGAGGAGGGGAAATACATACTATTTTAAGGGTGGAATGGGGCCGAATTTCGCCGAATATTTTGGTGAAAAAAAAAACACTGGCAGGGCTCGTAACAGACACTGGTGTCAGAGTCTTGACTCATGAAAATCAGGAAATACATGCATTTGACTCATGACATACTCTACTCAAGAGTAAATTTGCCATGCAAGACTTTTTCATTATGCATAATTCCTTTCACAGTTCAATGAACCTGTCACATAATAACATAATTATGACATGGGCTGGCTCTTGTTTAATGTGGCAATGGTCTTGTTTATCCCATTAAGCTGAGATTAAATAGAAGTCAATTTTGCCTGAAAAATTTATATTCCAAAACGTGACGCCAGACGTGTCAATAAGTGAATCGAATCCGCCCATGTGTAAGACAGTCTGCTGTCATTAGCCATTAAGTGTGTCTCTTTTACTGTAACTGCACTGAAAGTACAAACTGTGACTTCAGTGCTTAAAGATGGATCAAAAGCAATATTAAATTTGAAATTAAGCACGGTCCGCCTTGTCTCGAGTCACCGTCCAACCTGTCCCAAAATAAGATCCACCCTGTCCATACATAAGGTCCACCCTCGGCGCCCTGGTATGGTCCACCCCACAGGGGGCCCACACAGTGTTTGGATGGTATAAACTGCTTGATGGTGACCTTAAAATGAGATTTTAGTCAGTTTATACCATCCAAACACTGTGTGGGCCCCCTGTGGTCCGTCCTGTCTCAGGGTACGCCCTGTCCTACGACCCATAATTACCATTGGCAAGAAACTTTATGCTCACTGCTCAGGACTGGGTAATTACAGGAATGGATTTGATAGTGCGGTTATTAGCTTTTACCTTCCTACACAATCGAACTTAAATAAATTCTGTATGTAAACAAATCTTATTTGACCGAAATTCGTCGTATCCGAAAAGGTTCTTTTATGAAATTTCAGGTTTACATCTTCAGAAGCAAAATAGAATCAAGCGCTTAAAACAATTAAAAAACATATAATTTTTACCTTGGTTAAGATATCAGCATCCTTATTGCTTATTAACAGAGACTTAAAAGGTCTAAAATGCTTCACCAACGTGAAGGACATTTTTTATCACCCAACGCTTGAATTTGAGTTCAAAGCGTTTGTAAGAACATAACTAAATGTACTGACTCCAAGAGATTCAACACCGCTAAATATATTCCTTACATTATTGATCAAAAACTAGTCCAACAAATTGTGCCCCAGGGCTTTTTATTATATAGACGATGGTCGCCCATCGCGCACAACCCACTTACTATTTAATACAATGCAGACAGTTTTCTTTCTATGTGTATATATGTGCCAGCAATCAGAATATCGTTGCTAACTTTGACAGCTTTAAATATTTAGTTGGACTCAATATTTCTTGAAGAAAATTACACACCCTGCAAAGTTTATTAAAAAAAGAATTAATTTAAGCGAAAGTTGATCAGAAACTTTTATGTTTTTATGCATAACGCTTAAAACGTAAGTTTAAACGCGTAAAAAGTAAGTATTAAACAATTTTCATGTCTGAATTTTCCTGGGAATTGTAGCTAGGGACGAGTATTATAAAATCTGCACCCGGAAAATATACTACAAGCTATCATACCTTCCAAAGATATTGCCTGTACATAAAATATTGCGTGGGAGTTATCAACAAAACAAGAAACCGTGTCCGTTACCCAAATCATTTCTCTCTCTTGTCCTGGAAAAGAAAATGACCAGCCAACATTCAACATGCCTAATATTCATATTTCCAAATAAAGAAATTGTATGACCTTTTTCTCTTTACAAACTCGACATTGTTTCATCAATTTCTTAAAAAATACAAATTTTGCGTGAATATGTTACCCGTAAAATAATTGTCGACATTTAAAATTCCGGTTGAATTTTTGAGATTTTGTAAAAGCTATAAGCAGACGGACAGAAAAAAAGGAACAGGAGACAACAATTCTTTATTCCGCGTAGGCTGCAGCAGGTGGCACGTGATTCCCTACCGTGATAATGACTCCAATATCAATATGTGATTAATCGTCATCTACTGGCCATGCCCAATCTTATAACTAAGTAAGAAGACAGCGCACTACATAGTTGTCAAGTTTTTGAGCGGACATTGACATTGCCAACGAACCGACAGACGGACGTCCGTCCGTACTCCCTGGGTTGAGGTTTTGGGTTTGTTTTTTGTTTGTTTTTTTTTCTTTGATCTTCTTTAATCTCTAAAAACTCATTAGGAACGTTTTTCCCACAAGTCTGTAGGGAATGAACAAGGATATTCATTCCATAATGTCACTTGAGTTCGTAGGGACAAGCGCTTTACCCTTAGGTACCAGCGGGGGTATGAAGAGTGAAAACATCATTTATTTAGAATATTGATATTTGTTGATATCACAAATTCTTTACGCATTACTTATATATCTTTTGGCAGAAAGTTTATATTTCATAGCAAAAAAGTTAATTAATTCTAACGGTTTTCCATGAAAATAGGGTAACAATTACAATATTATAATTATTTACATTTATGAAGGAAAACATTTACAGCCGTTTTCTCCTCTGAATGCAGACAAAACTCTGCTTGAGATAACTTAGCAATGATGTCACAGTAATAACAACTGTTTTTACTTGTCAGTTTGTTAAAATGCTTAACAACGTGTACGCCATTGTTTTAATACATGTACATAGCATAGCATAGCATAGCATAGCATAGCATATAACATATAATATTCTTTATTTGGCATAAAATGACAATACAATTAACAATATTAAATATATTTGATATCATGATATGTTTGAACTTGTCTAATTGATCTCCAGTTTTGTATTTGTATTGTATTTACAATATATCACTAATGTATTACAGGTATCTGGGACAAAAAAAAATCTCAGCAAGTATGTATTGTAAATATATTGTATTGATTATTGTATTCTATCATTTTATATGATTATGTACCATGTACAAGTCAAAATAAAATTTTGTTCTGCATATTCTGTAACCTTTGTGTTTATACTTTTTTTAAATTATTCGAAGATATTGATCACGAAAAGTTGTAATATCCGTGGTGCACAACTTTCACGTAATATATGAATAATTAAATTATTTCATATTATCTTTTACTTACAGTAGGCCTAAATATTTCTGAATTCTTTTCTGTATACTGAATTTGCATACTTTCCTCTTCCTAATATGTTCAGAATTAGTATGAAATAATTATTATTGTAAAATTGACACTTCTTCACTGGATTCAGTTAGTTCAAGCAGTTAACATAATGTGTCATAATTTCAGGTCCATCGACTTTGATTAGCCTAGGAAGAAAATTCTGCTCTAGCAATCTGTCGTCTGCTTTACATACGGCGCGTGCCATGATATCATATTATCCATGAGGTCAAGAAGCCCTTCACGTAACAAGATTGTACCAATGTGGTCACCATTGATTTGTAACATTAATACAAATAGTTGGCGTAATGCGGTTTTATGTATCAAACAGTTTCAAGCAATTGTCAATTCACATATTGAAAACGCGCAATGGGGCGAACGCTGCGTGTCATATTGTGCTATACTTCAAATCTCGTTTAAATCTAAATTTGTTTTCAATCAATTTAAATTGAAATCGCAACCAAATTGTCACTACAAATGTGTAAATATACAAGGCCGAATTGGAAGTTAATTTGATACTGACTACTATTTCTGTATCAGAAGGAACACACTTTAACGTTTTAACCTAATAATGTGAACTGGCGCTCATTTTCTAAGACACTTCCTATGCTTCGAGTCATTGAAACTTACATATGCTTATACGTGTATTTAACTGTATTGTAAAAAAAGAATCGATTACCAATTACATTGTTAATGTTATGGAACTTTTTTAAATATTTCAGCCAAACTTAGAATAAGTTTCGGTGAATATATTTTGTCACTCGCTTCTTTAGTTAAACGTTACGTCTCATAGGTTGCAGATCGAGGCAGATCGCTGGGCATTACTAAATATTACTAAATGCTAATTCAACAAAACCTAAAAACGTATAATAAATGTATCGATTTGTATAATATCAGGCCTGTGTATACTGTAAACATAGGAAACTTGAACACTAAGCATACAATACTTTTGTCTGTCACATAACCCGTTTTAAGTGTGTAAAATTGTAAATTTTTGTATTTTGTTCATTCTGTCTCAAAAACTAAAGAATTTCATAATCTGTTAAATTGCTAGTAATTAAAATATATGTATACCTGTATATGAAATATCTTTTTGATTCCTGGTCAGAAGAAAACTAAACTAAAATGATTAAGAAATTGGTCAATATTATGCAAACCTTTCAACTCTCCAAATTTGGATTAAACTCGTTTGCAGAACGGATGAAATATGAAATAAATGCTCAAATAAATAGTGAAAATAGTTCAAATCTTTACCATGCTGACAGATATGTAGTACTTATTAAAATAGGTTATTCATAATATAATATAATATAATATAATATATATAATATAATATAATATAATATAATATAATATAATATAATATAATATAATATAATATAATATAATATAATATAATATAATATAATATAATATAATATAATATAATATAATATAATATAATATAATATAATATAATATAAATATAATATAATAATATAATATAATATAATATATAATATAATATAACAAATATGTGAAAATTTATTGTTAGTACAGGACATCTTTTGTCAGATATGTTTAGTTTTATAAATAGTTATTTTACTTTATAAATAGCTGTTTTACTTTATAAATAGTTATTATATTTCAGCGGGTTTTTTTCTCTTGTATTTTTTATTTTCATTGTGTGCATGTTTAAATATATTATTAATTATGATACTGTAGATATGTACCTTCTATTGATTATGCATGTGTTAATGGGGTAGCCTTTCAAATCACTATCTGCTTCATACATTTACAGCATTATGACGTCCTCTAGGGTTTAAACATAATGGAAATAAAGAAAATTGTCATATTGTTTTGTTGTTGTTGTTTTAAACTTATCATATTCTAAAGATTCTAAAGAGCTTGAAACTGTTTAAGAATACTGGAAATATTCTTTGATAATATAGCGTGTTAAGAGGACATCAATACATGCATCTTCATTCATAGTGACACGGGTAAACATCTTATTAAAAGATTGCATCAACAATGCTTATTTGCAAGTTTTTGCCCCATAGATAATTTGATAGTGCCGTATAATTATATGCAAAGGCGCTCTTTGTATCCGAATTATCCGTCACAACAGATGCAACTGTCATTATTCTCGGACAATACACATTACGACACCCAGCAAGAAGCATTTACGCTTCATCTGAACTCGTATGATAAAAATCTGGAACTTTGTCACGTGAATTTAAAGGAGTTACGCATTTGAATGTAGTCGATACACCAGAGGCGAAACGTTTTAAATTAAATTTCACGCAAATAAGAAAGGGTTCTTTCAATTGTAGTGCAGTCTGGATGAAAATAATCATGAATGAAACATATTTCCGATATCATGGCATATATCAGTATGTTCAGATTGTTTCAATGTGCTTTCCATTTTCTTTATAATAAATACGCGAAAAAAAATACACGATATTTTCGATTGCTGTCCCAGAATGATTAACATATCATTTAACTTCATAATGCGATAATAGATAAAAACTCTTACAAAAATTTCATAATCAAAAGCGTATAAGTGTTTGTTAAAACATTTTAAAATGACCAAAACGTGTTATGATAGTTCTTTTTTAAAGAACTATATTAAAAGATAATATCCAATCAGTTATTTTGTTTATAAATTGCTTTAAGGATTGAGCGCTAAAAGTCAGATAAATTTAATTCTATGCAATAGAAATTGAATCTTAGAACCCTTAAAGGAAGAAATAATAAAATATATTATACAGAAGTGTTTTATGCCTTGGCAGCTGGATTTAAGTACATCCTATACACATATATCGATATGCATTTTTTTTATTGAAATACTTTTGATGTCCATCAGTTTTCTTGTGTGATCACATTGTCTGAGAATATTTTTATAGTTCTTTTCATTTACAACTGAGCATGTGACTGTTGACTCAAATTCATTGGAATTGTGGAATCAATGAAACTTATTGCTCCATAAAACTTATTTGCATAGGAGTTTCGTAAAACACCTAATTTGTAACTTCTTCCAACACGGGGCATTATCTTAAAATACTGGTACATGTATTTGTATTTGGATTCCTTTATAAGTGCATGCCATGCGCACTGTGTCGCTTTTCCCGTAACGAGACTGTGTAACATTCTTATTTATTTACACAGAAATATTAGTCTATCAATTTGAACTCTTCTGTAAGCATTTAGAGGGGAAATAATAAATAATATGATAAAAATTAATCATTTTCTACAACCGAAAATAGTTAATTAAAATACTCTTTTTAACGTAAAGATTGGTTGCTAAACGATATGACGCACAGCAAAAAGAACACTTACATCAATAATGATAAGATATAAATCGTCACATTTAAGAGCGAATAAAATATTTGTTCTTTTGCATTGAAACCATAAAATATGTTCCTTAATCAGTTTTAATTTCATGTTGTTTTTTTTCTTTCTAAATTCCACATACCGCAAGTTTTTAATTCCGGTGTTAAAGTATTTTTTAATTGGTAAAATTCCGAAGCTGATTTCATTTGATGATTTACATGTATTTAATTGTACAAGTATTTATGGTTCACATCATATGCTATTGCAAGCGTTTTATTACGAGTTTGACAATTTTATATACTTAATTGATGATACGATACATTTTCATGTCAAAGAAAATAAAATAAATTATAAAATAATAATAAATAAAAAATTTCATTTGTATAACTATTAAATTTTATTGTAACATTCTTCTAAAAACAAACTCAGTAACAAAATAAAACCATGATATTTTCAGTGATTGTCAGAAATACAAAAGAAGGAAAGAATACAAGAAAAGCAAGAGATTTTGAGAAAGAAAGGGAAATGGAATCGATAGATACAACAAAAGAAATCATGTAAAATGCACGAAGAGGCAATAATATCTGCCCATGTCATAAACAAGAAGCACAAAACTGTCAATTTATCAACAAGACTTCTTCCAGTCTGGTTTCGGTAATGATGCAAGTGAAACTTGACAAAAGTTACAAGGACATAATGGCGAAAGGTGTCCGTGTCCGCTGCTCGTCTGTGGTATCATATGTGCTCTATAGGGTGAATATAACGAATGCACGTGAGCCAATGCCGGAAGTTGTTTTTGAATGTCAGAACTTGGCACAGGGCCAGGTAACGTTACACTGGCACTGTATGGTGTAAGCGGGGAAACTGAAATAGACGCCGGAGATATCCGCTCAGGTGATATACTGTTTGGTACCGGCGCAATAGCGTTGTTAGGTTGAGAAATTTGCTTCATTGACATGTCCGTCACTAATCTTTTCATTTCATCGAGAGATTTGTTTAACATCACAATATAGTTCCTTGCAAGAATCAGTGTTGCCATTTTTGAAATTTTCTTCACAGAAGGACCGTGAGAATACGGTAAAGTTTGACGTAAACTGTCCAACGCGGAATTTAAATCGTGCATTCTTTGGCGTTCTCTACAGTTCACGCGCAGACGAACGTCTTCCGGGACACATGACTTGTGACGTCTGTTATATTTACGAATGTACGGCGGACTGATAGATTTATCATCGTCTGAATTGTCATTATCGTCATATCCACTGAAGCTTTGATTCGAAGTGGATTCAACATCAATTGTCTCCAGTGTGTCGTCTGCTTCGATATTCTTTTCTAGCAATTTATCAATGTTGTAGGATAGAGACATCGTTCAATCTTTTCTTGCGCTTCCTGAAATCAAAATGAACAAGTTATAGATAACATTTCTTAAATGAAAATAATATGAAACTGATTTTTGTAAGTTTATTCTAAAATTAAACTATGTAACTATAAAAATAAAAATAAAGAACATCTTTTAGTTATAATCAAGAAATCTAATCGTACATACAATTGAATCACATGATAAAACATGTATGTATTTGTTTGCTTTGTTTAACAGGGTAAAAATATATTTATTAATTAAGAATTAAAATAGCTAAAATAAAGTATAATCAAATGTTGTCCAAACAAAACATTAGCAGATTCCATTTCTTTAACTATTTTCATTTTATCATCAACATTTTAGTCCATTTAGTTGTAAACGGCATTAAAAATAATTATATTTCCCCATTTCCTAATTACAAATATATTGATTGAAAAAAGCTACATTTTTCATTTAGTTAACATTAATCCTTTTTCGTTTGTATTCAATTATCAAAAACATAAAGAAATGAGATGGGAAATAACTAAAAATAAACAATCTTGTGTTATTACTATCATTAAAGTTCAGTATATCAAACTTTTTTCTTTCACTAAAAGAACATTTGCATTACTGCACTGTTTCCATCTTAATTTTCTAAATATTTTTTTAGTTTAAACAATATTTTATCTCAATCAAACATATATACGCAATATAATAATGAACTATTTGTCAAAACACAAATTTGATCAAAGATAAATATTTTAAAAACATGTTATAATAAATATTAAAAGACACTTACCTTTTACTGATTTATATAGAGATCACAGTTAAGTGTATCACTGTCGATCTTCTGTTACAAACTGAAGAAAGCAATAAAATATTTCATCAAACAAATCAAATCCCGTGTTTCTTTTTAGGTATGACAGATGTTTTAATGAGAGATCGCACCTCCAAAATCTACCGGTCAAAAGATCATCAGTGCCTTATATCCAACCTCCTTTCAAATCACCGACCAATGGTGTGATTTCCTCAGTTTAGGAAAGCTTATCTCGCATAATCGCCTCAACCCCATCATTGGCCAGCAGACGACAATAACGTATCAACATTTCATCTGCGTTAATTTTCTCGTCTGCGCCTGAGGGTCAAATTTTGCGCTTCTTTTTATTCTTTAATTTTGAACAGAAGTTACTCTTCTGGGAACCGTATCTCTTTGATTCATCTTGATTATTAAAAGATTATTTAAAGATTTTTAAAATAATGATCAAAAATGGTGGAACATATGTAAATGTCAAAATACTGACATGTGTTTAGTACTGTTTGATGAACTAATTTACAACACTGGGAATAGAAGTGTGTGAAATATTAGTCAAGTTGTGTTGTAATTGTCCTCCTTATATCTCAAAATAAATGGATAAACAAATGAACATATTTGTATGAACTAAATGATTATATAAAAAATAAAGTTGTTTTCAACAGAAATCTCTTTTTTATGAAGCAACTGTCAGTTCTAACAGATATGCTACATGAAATACTTCTATGTTGAGCCTTAATTAAATACAAATGTATTGTACCCGAATAAGTTGACAGAAAATTATAGAATAATGCCAAAAATAAATATTCAGTAAACGGGAAGATTAACAAAATAATTTTTCTTAAACGAATGTGGGACAGACAATTTAAAAAAAAAATCTTTTCTTTACAGTGTAGATACTTTTCGTAAATGTTGCAATGTAAATTCTTATAATGTATGATTTGTATGTAGGAATGCATTTATATGACGATGCTGTATGCTTAATTATTAAAAACTTCTGTTCTGAAATCAAATAAAAACAATGTTAGAATATTTAAAAAGGGGAAAAATAAAGTTTTAATTTTTTCGATGAATAATAGTAGTGGACCCTCAAAGATTCTCATGTAATATAATTTTAAAGGATATGCTGATGCGGGATGACAGTTCTATAAGTAGAGAATTCTGTTATAATGTGAATACTGAAGGTGAACGATTAGATACTTTTTTGTTTTAAGTTAAATTTAAATATATATTTTGATTTATAAGGGTAATTGCATTTCATTGCGAATATTGAAAGCCAAGCCAAGTTGTCTCATGTTGTCAAAGACAATGAGATACTATGCAGTGATTTTCATATGTTATTCATTTTTTTTGCTTAACATACATCATTACCACATAAACTAAATATTTTTACTCTTAAATATTTCTTTTTTCCCCAGTTAAATATATATTAGAGGTTAAACTTTTTCACAAATTTCTAGATTTCAAGATATTATTATTCATTCAATACACAATACATGTAAATACGAGATAAATAACAAATTACAAAAAAAGTTGACGAGGTCAATAGTACACAAATCATACACGTCATCTTATAATATTCTTTCTACATATATATTCTTTCAACTAATAGATTTCAGAGACATATATTTTCTCTATCCATTTTGATTCTGGCAGTCTAATAGAAAATGAAATTCGTCGCCTATGTTTTGATTGCAAAGAGTGCATGTCCATTAAGACAATCTATATGTTATGATTATTATTTCCCAATTTTTAAAGGAATAATTGACCATGTGTACACATGTTATTGCAGAATTTCATATTTTGTAATCTGTTTTTTCCAAATAAACCGGTTTCATTTAGCCCCAATATAAATAGATTCTTCCCCTGAAGAAAAGGCAAACCTGTGTTTTGTTTTGATATTAAAATAGCTATGGAATTGTCATAAAAGTACAAAATCTTAAACAAAATTTAAAATTGCATTTTGTCTTCCATAAGTTTGTTATGGTCGTATGGGCAATATATTTATATATAGTATTATAATGTTAATGATATTACATAGAAATTCTATTGGTGGTGCTATATGTGAAATATCTGACTTGTATGCTAGCTTTTATTGAAGAAAATCAGTCAATGACGTATAAGAATGTCAAAGTTTTGCAATAATTTTGTTGATCATTTTATAAATGTTTATTGCTTGTATAATATTCATTTTACAAATTCATAATTTAAGTTTTAGAAATATTTTTGGAGCGATAAAATATTTTAGATGGACCAGAGATAAAAATGTGTTAACGTAATTATCGCTAGTAATTACAGCATTAAATTTAAACGGTTACGATAAAATCAAGTGATTTTTAATGGTCTTATCTTTTTATCTTAAGTGTTGCAATAATCATCGGCGATAAAAATGTGTAAATTTGTATAACTTCCGCTGATTTCTTGCAGTGAATTAAAAATAATAAAAAAGCATGATTTTGCTAAATGATTTAAAAGTTACATATCAATTTATGTTTCCTTTCTGGAAATATATGATTCAAATTATTGAGTGACTTCTGCAAAACTTGTTCTTAATTTGTTGATTTTTTTCTGTATCTTTATAATAAGCTGCCATATTTTAAATCATCTCAAACTGTTTCACTAGTTTTATCAACAATTTCTCTTTTCTCGTTCTTCCGAGTGAACATAACGCACTTACATGTTCAGCAAAAAAAAATATTTAAAAAAAATGAAAGAAACTCCTTGCTTGGTTGATTGTGCATATTAATACCAATAATTCCAAAAGGGTGTAGATCTTAAAATTACTCAAAGATACATGCATATTGGTTAAATTTGTATTTTCAAGTATAAAAGTAATAGGCTTATAAATGTTTCAGTCGCTTTTTATGTTTTTTTTTTTTTATAATAGTGGTCATATATCTTAAAGATCCTGAAAATTTGTGAAAGAAAACAGTAATGTGCTATACAGACACGTTTTGATGATAAAAAATGAAACAAATGCATTTAAAACTTAGTTTTGGTATATCTGACTACTTATTTAAATTAAATTCGTTTTTAATGTATGCATTTTGTGACCATTTGCATTTTGTACACGTCTTAAATAGATAAAATTACATATTAATCATAAATTTTAAGATTGAATGGTAAAAATCTGGATAAAGTGTGATCCCTCAGTAGCATTAATTACAACAAAATTACAAATGTCATGAATATTGCAGATTCGGTTTGATTGAGTCTGCACAAAAGGGATAATAAAAGGGCAATGGTAAATATTGTGAAAAATGTTATGTCTATTTGAGAATATTACAATGTACATGAAGTTAGCAGTGAAAGTAGTGGCATCAGTATTTATGCTATTAGTTACTGCTAGAAGATTCTGACAGTATTTCTGATCCCACAGCTATAAGACTGGTATACTTTACCACTATAGCTTGTGCTCTAATAGCTTTGCAAAAAAATAATTTCAGCGTAGATAATGACACTAAAGACTTAAAAGATACTTGCCGGAAAAGTTCCATCAATTTCATTTTATTCGCTTATGACGACAAAAAAGACCTCCTGTGAAGAATAGTTGAAAACCAAATCTGTGTTCAGTATATATAACACACATTGTGATAAAGATAAAAATTCTCACAGATATTCAAATGTGTATTTATACAATTTTCTGAGAAAAAAAAAATATTTGAATTCAAAGAAACCAAAGAACCAGAAAAATAAAACTTTGAACATGTCAATAAAAAAGCTCATCCAAAACTTTATTGACAACGTGATTGTTAAAGAAATTCACAGAAAAGTCTTTTACTATAGATGACATTGGGAAGACACCACAAAAATGCTGTTGCCTCTGAACCATTTGCAGGCATATCTCACAATTTACATGCGCATCTGCTTAATCTATATTTTCTGCAGTGAATATTTATAAGCAATAAAGTTCCAGTCAAAACAATAAATTTTAAAATTATATAACTAATTATACTAATATTTAAAGGTGAACACAGTGGTGTATTTATTTTCTTACTCCTGCATTCACATTACGTTTGAGAAGCTTTGTCTTTGTCGATCAACAGTTCATTCTCTAACAACTGTACACCAGTAATAATTGCATATTTTCCATAGTGACTTCAGATATGTGTATGATTCTACGTATGTGTGAATTGTACGAGTAAAATGATTATGTACTTGTTGTACAACTCGTAATGAACTGCTCTGGTCTGTACTAAAAATATGAAGACATTTTTTTGACAGGTTTATAATTGAAAGCATAAGAAAATCATCATTTGGTGTTCGTGTTATACCTTTAAAGGCTAAAAACCTGGGAAATATAGAATATTCTCATACTGAGATTTCTATGAAAACATAGATGGTATCAAATGCATGTGGAAATTGGTGGCTGTCCTACAAATTAGTTCAACATGATTTGCACACCCTTTCTTTCAAGTATCCTATGAAGAGTAAACCCTCAATTTTAATGTCGAAACAAGACGATTGTTGCCGCTTGATTACCGGCTCACACCTGTCGGCAATACCCGATTAACTTAATTATGTCCAATTCCGTATTGCTTCTCATCGGTACTCAGGAAGTGGGCAGCCCATTGCATGCTGGGTAACAGACTGTCACCTATGTTGTTTACCTTTGCCGCGGGACCTGTATTTAAATATCCGCTGAACCTAAATTTTACAAATTTTCAATTTGCGGAGACAAAACCTCATTTGATGGTATCTTGAATGCACCCTGACAGATAGACAAGTATTTCGATGACATTTCACAGCTCTGTCATGTAATTTTTATCAGATATAACAGTTTCAATGAAATTGTGTATTATTTAGTGTCCAATGGGCATTAAGTGTTTTCGCTGCATTAAACACTAAGTGACTTAAATATCGTTATGTTGACAATTACATACTTCACGATACACGGAACATAATCTGTTTTATGACATACAATAACGGAAGTTTAAAATTACAAGAGATTTTTGGTCGTTTTAGGCTAATTCTTCAGATATTATCTCTATAACACATTGATATATTTTACTAAAATAATCAAAATAGAAACCTTGAAGGTTGTAAACTGCAGTGCATACTGCCCACGCCCCTAGCACATATTTATGCAACTTTCAGCATCGAAACATTTTGCTTTAAGAAACTTCCGCAGATGTGTTCATACAGCGGTGCATGTGATGTGGAACTTTAAATGCGACACTTTCGTGCCATTCCATGAAAAACGGCATAAGCGATTAAGGCTTTTTTCTCCTGTATATCAGTCAATTTATAATAACGCAAGTTCATAAGAAAACCCGCTTTTTTAGAAGCGCGGGAAAAAGGCGCATGTAATTATATATATATATATATGACGTTCAAGGCTGCGCGAACGCTGTGCAATAAAAAGTAATTCAAGTATAAAGTCTTCATAGCGGGGTACTTTTTAACTTTTTTTTTAATTAATGACATATACCATAAACATAAAAACGCAATAATTAATTGTATGCACATGTCTACGATGTAGAAATACATTGTTATATGTGCGCGTTGCGATTCTTTAAAGTGTTTACGCCAATCAGAATTCGAGAAATTTAATTGCATTATTATAAAGTATTATGTATATGGCGCAACATACTGTCATACTACTGCTGCTATGTAAAGCCATGATAGCAATCATTCTCCATAGTTTAATCTTAAAGAAGGCTGATTCGACACATGCTCCATTCAGCAAACAAATGGCCAACAAGATGGACATACTAGTGTAAAACTTGCACCGTTTTCGTCAGTGACTGGTCCATCTCATGAATATATATTTACATGTATCAATTTTTTTGTGGGAAATGAAGGTAATTGAATTAAAAGCATGTACCAAATATTAAAACATGTTTCAAATGAAAAATGCTAAATTTTACATGGTTTTGAGAGGTAGGAGGGTTGTAGTGTTGGGGAGGGTGCCAGGGGTTGGTGACCAATCAACGCGCCGAACACCTATGGTCCGTCTTGGTCTTAACGCTCCCACTGATTATAATTGAAATGTTTCTCTTGGGCTCAATAAAATAAATAAAATCAAGTCAAATCACTACTAAGCATTTCAGAAAATCTACCTTTGTCACAATTTTTGTAGCTTTTTAAAGAAGACGTTCGGCCATTTTTACACGGGTAAAGGGACAGGGTTATCTTTTCTCCTCCTTTAAGACACCACATACTAATTAAGTACTACGTATCTGACATTATATTTCATATATATGTCATTGTGGAGCTGATATTTTTAACTCACTAGAATTTCTACATATAAGCCATTATTTCGAAATTTAATTATGTTTTCATTGAACTCGCAGTAATATTGCCAGAAAGAGTGTAAATTTGCTCCATTTTTCGCATGTTTCGTGTTCACTTCCTCTTTAAATGGCCACAATTTATTTCCCATTTGATTCATACAATCACTTAGAATTGAAGCGCATCGGTTACACATTTAATGAAAGTGACGTATATTCCTACAGGCACTGTAGGCACGTGCCTTAACTTTTTTCTCAGAAATGAAAAATATAATAGACACAAAAATTAGTAAGGGTAAGGCCGATAGAGGTGTATAGGTTCGAATATGTAGAAAATGATCAATCATCTTGAAAATAAGTCCGCAATCAAGTTTTATCTTATGTGGCCCTTTCTGTTACGCACTGCAGCGGTAACAAAAGTTATTAGCAACGAATGACGTTGTTCACCATGTAAAAGTTTTTGAGCGGGTAGAACACACCGTATTACCGGCGGCAGTGATGGCAGATCACTGCAGTGATGGCAGATATCTGAAAATTACCGATCGATACAGGTAGGTTATAAATTTGGTTGGTTTAATTATATGACACAAATACGGCCCATTTCATTGCTATAAAACTATTGTCCATTGAATGGAGATACTGTAAGGTAATTTTGGACTCGTTTTTTTCCTGTTTCAGACTAGTTTGAGCAGGTTAAAAGTGACAGCCTTGGAAAAATCCGTGAAAATGTCTGTTTTCTGTTCAAAATATCTCAAGTTTTAAGTAACTGGCAGGATTTCCTGTTATCAATATAGACGTTCATCCATTGGGGTCACGCAAGCCAAATATCTACCCCGTGAGTCTTTTCTTAAAAGTTTTACAGACGCTCAATCTTGTCCGGTCGAAGAAAAAATGCTGCCGTTGTAGGCAGATACATATTATAAATGCTGCCGTCGATGGCAGAAATACCATGAAAGTGGCTAACATTCTGACAGAAAATCAAGTTCAATCTTTTATCAATTCCTCTTTTCTTTGCGCCCTTTTAGTCAGAATTGAGACGTTAAACTATCATTTCTAATATTTTATCAAGATAGAAAAGTTATTAACCCATTACCCCATGAGCATCTTGTGAAAAATGGCTGTTTTCATTGAAAGGTCTCCCGTTACAAGTTCAAGTTGCTATAAAACTATAAAAACTGCTTCAATACTAATCAAACTTGGCACAAATGTTGACTGGACCATTGCCTTTGTAACAACATGTTCAGTCTGAAATTTCCTGTTACCATAGCAACTAGGGGACATCTCAAAATTGCCAAAAATCACTATTTTTAGTTGATTTTTTCCATCAAAATTGATTTCAAAGTGCTGCCACTTCTCAATGGATTGAGATAGAGTCAATGGCTTTTCAGCATTGGTTACACGTTACCTTATGATCGACCTGGGGCCATTTTTAGCCTCCCACAAGTCGTCCAAAGTTTTCTTGGCGATGAGGGGGACTCAGTCCCCCTTCAAACCCCCCAAACAGAAGGGGGCACATCCCCCATCTGGCAACCCCCTGATGTATCTTTTGGATGGGAGTGGGTGGCCGCGCCGAAAAAGTGGTCAATTTTTTAAACAACATTTATCAAACAAAAACAAGTGTTTTAGGGCCTAAATAAGGCATTTTTTCACCATTTGAGAAAGCATAAAAGGGGGGGGGGGGGGTGAAAAAGGCGTAGAAAGGCGTATATATCTGGTAATGGGTTAATAGAAACTGATGAAAAAAAAACGAAATTACCCAAAAACGCGTTTTTCCATGTTAAAACAAGGCCTCACATATAATTTTGAAGAAAAATTGCTGTTTTGTAGATTTTGATTTTTTTCATTAATGCGGTATGTGCATCGAAAAAAAGCTTATTAGCAACATGCAGCTACAATACAAAAAGTTATGATTTAGTATCACAAAATTTCACTATAAATAGAGAAATGAACATGAAAAACTTCATTTTTATTTGTTTGGGTCGTCAGACCAAACAAATAATGGTAGCGAAATTTCAGAGTCTAATGTTGCTAATTGCAAATGCCGAAAGTAGTCCACTTTTTTGAGCGGTTACTTCCCTTTTGTATGTACACTAAAGCCGAAAAATTCAGGGGAGATCACTGCGTAAAGATGGTCAAAGACAGGCGCATCAATTTTCAAGCAAAGTCATTCCCGAATGGTCGAAGATTTCTAATATTGTTTTATTGTATTTTCTGATCGAAAATAACTAAATACAAAGCGGACATTCAATCTCTGACACAGAAGTTTACGACAAACCTAACAACAAGTAGTTCTCAAAACAGCTTAAAACTAGCGATTTAACAGAAAGAAATATTTTATTTTGTTACAAGTATCCAACAAATTACAACGCATTTAAAGTTAAACAATAGCGTTGGCTTATAGAATTGTCAATAAATGCACAATCACAAATTACGCGGATGAATATGATTTTTATCAATGAAAATACTATTTTTAGCCATGTAGATTACCGAATACTACACAAACCGAGTAGTGGAATATATAGATTCTACATGTCGGACTGTTTGGGCGAGAGGTTTTTCGCTAAAAATATTTACTTCAATTTTAAACAACAGGTTTATCCTGAACAAAATACCTCGAAATTAATAAGGATTACAAACCTGAATGCAATGGAAGTTCTAAATTTAGAATGACTTGATATTATTCAGACATCCTGTGTATAACTTCTCCGTGGTACAGTGGTAACGCGCTCGCTTAGTGAGTGATAGGTCTCGAGTTCGAATCCCAGTCGAGGAATTTTTTTTTTTTGTTAAATTCTTTTTTTAAGTGTTTTTGTTAAGGAAGTAGCCATGATATACAAGGATAAAGTGTGGCTGTCGTAAAAAAAGTACATAAATGATTTTTTGATGCAACTCTAGTTATGCAGAATTCCGTATGTGCCTTACAAAATGAATTATAATACATAAAAATAAACTTATACAGGAAAATGCATACAGATATACAGTACGATTTAGATTGCAAAGATCAGAAAATACCACAGAACTTGCAGCCCTTTGATTCTTTATAAATATACATGCTTATAGTAAGCTTCAGGATTATTTACATCTGTGTTAAACAACAGTTAAAAGTCGTTACAAGCCCTAATTTAGAATAATATGGTTTTCTTCAGGCCGTTCACATATAAATTTAACCGTGGCTGAAGGGTTTTCGGGCTCGCTTAGGAGCGAGAGGTCTGGAGTTCAAATCCCAGTAAAGGTAACTCATTTTTTTAAAATTGTTAAAGTCAAATAAACATTGGATTGAATATCAGTGTTGCAATTAGTCTTATAGCCAATTTACTACAACTAAAACGCTGGAAAGCATTGGTGGCACTAAACATATAATCTCACAACCTGCACCTTTCTTACATTCTGAGACCCAAACAAATTCAGCGCCTTCTGTGCTTTGATTCTATATTCATGCATGTGTGTCTGTCAGTTACATGCATACAATACTATATGTATACAATACTGTATGTATCTTAAGTTTAGCAGCGCACTCCCTTTTTAAGACATAACGCCAATTGCATATTACAGCAAGTAATTTCTTTAAGTGGATATTCATTTGCTAGCATATGACATTATTTTCTCGAGGTAATAATGTTCATAGCTTTATGACAAATAAAGGCTGAAATTTACTTAATCGGCGCAGATTATAAATTATAAAATTGATGTAATAAAGGGGAGACTATTAACCTCGCAACTGGCATCAGTGTATCATAAAACAATGTATGTTAATGTAAAATGGAAAGATAATATTATTGACAGTTCAAATATTTTCCTATATTATCAAGTTCTTGAAAAACACGACAATGTGGATTCATTTCTTTAAATTTTCATGTCTGTAATAGCGTTAATTGTAGTTTGCCTTTGAATTACATTTACTATGCTAAACTATTAACAACAGTTCTAACATCACGTGCTCCCATCTAACTATATGTTTTTTTATTCATTTTAGTTGTAACCATGACAACTTATTAAGATGAACCTTTCGATGATTCATATCACTTGATAAAAATAAATCCTGTATTTATAGGAAAAAAACTAGAATTTTTTGATTTGTTATATTCTTTTTCTCTTTTTTTACCTTTCAATTCATATGAACAGTTCAAGCACACATGCATGAATATAGAAAAATGAAGTTTTTCATGTTCATTTCTCTATTTATAGTAAAATTTTGTCGTACTAAATCATCACTTTTTGTATTGTAACTGCATGTTGCTAAAAAGCTTTTTTCGATGCACACACCGCATTAATAACTTTTCTATCTTGAGAAAATATTAGAAATGATAGTTTAACGTCTCAATTCCGACTAAAAGGACGCAAAGAAAAGAGGAATTGATAAAAGATTGAACTTGATTTTCTGTCAGAATGTTAGCCACTTTCATGGTATTTCTGCCATCGACGGCAGCATTTATAATATGTATCTGCCTACAACAGCAGCATTTTTTCTTCGACCGGACAAGATTGAGCGTCTGTAAAACTTTCAAGAAAAGACTAACGGGGTAGATATTTGGCTTGCGTGACCCCAATGGATGAACGTCTATATTGATAACAGGAAATCCTGCCATTTACTTAAAACTTGAGATATTTTGAACAGAAAACAGACATTTTCACGGATTTTTTCCAAGGCTGTCACTTTTAACCTGCTCAAAATAGTCTTAAAACAGGAAAAAACGAGTCCAGAATTACCTTACAGTATCTCCATTCAATGGACAATAGTTTTATAGCAATGATATGGGCCGTATTTGTGTAATATAATTAAACCAACCAAATTTATAACCTACCTGTACCGATCGGTAATTTTCAGATATCTGCCATCACTGCAGTGATCTGCCATCACTGCCGCCGGTAATACGGTGTGTAGAATTCAAAATGATAATACTGCAGATATAGCAAACCAGGATTATTCAGGATTTTTTCATTTGTACGGTTATTCAGTTTAAACTGTATCTCCCTCATATCTCCTATATCTAAGGTTGAACAAAACAAAAAGTAGAGTCGAAAGCAAACAAGTTCATATGGTCGATTTAAAATAAACGTTAAACATATTCTGTGTTATGTACACGTAAATATTAGCGTAGTGGTAGATCGTTTGCTTTTTGAACTAACGATGCGATTCATTTTTCTTTCTTTTTTTCCAATTGCAAATATATTTGCGAGTGAATAGTTCTCAGGAATTCTTATGTTGACATTGCGTTCAGAATAACTAGCTGTTTCATTTGAGTAGGAGCCATACTGATTGAATTACTGGAGATATAAGTTTGCTTTTTCTTTAAAAATTTTTTATATGATTGACTTTACGTAAACAGTCAATTCTATGTATTATGTTTCACCATAAACATTATAAAGATGATTTCATTAATAAGATTATTATGAGAGCATAATATCCTATTGAGAAAATACATTCGACGCTGTTTGAGTGACAATAAATATTCTTATCATAACTTGATATTTGACTGTGTGTTTCTTTGACTGCTTGGTGTCTTAACGATTGTCCTGTGTAGCTGGGGCTGGGTTTAATTTATGATGCTATGTCTTGTTGATCTTTGTTTTCACTAGTTTCTAATCATATATTTAGGCACCCTTATTTTTCACTTAAATTTGGTAATATAATCATTTTTATCGACATGCGAATAAGTTTTAATGTTTGCCTCAAAACAGCATAATGTTATTCTAGAAATTTGTTTATTTATGTCATTACTCCAACGTTATACCGAAAAAAAAATTTTCTGACCAAAATGTCTCTTACAATAGTTTTGCTCTGCGTTAGTTAAAAGTATGAACATATTTATATTGATGGTAAAAAAAATTCAGTGTTACCAAAATGCAGCAAAATTATGTATTCTCTTCATTTTATACATGCTTTAAAATACTCTAGAATTCAGCTGTGGCAATGTAGATTTTCAAAAAAAAAAAAAATCGTGGGAGCATGTCCCCGGGCTCCCTTACACTAGCTATATATAGAACCTACACATTACTTTCTTTGAATAACTCTTTTTATCTTCTTCGTAATTTTGATATTCTTCTCTCTTTCTTAAACAGAAAAAGAAATCACAAAAAAATGAGTTTTATAAAAATACAATTAAATTCTGTTTTAACAATATGTACACTGTATAATGACACATCAAGTGTTTCAAATAGTCATACCTTCTTTATTATTCCTACAAATAAGGCGTTGGGCACTGTACGTGTTGAGAGCAATATATTAGGCTAAATACTTTCTGACTTTTTACTCTTTTTTAGCGTCATTTGTCACTACGGCAATGAGTATTCACTTATTCAGAACATATAACATTCAATAATTTTCCAAGAAGATATTGTGTAATCTGGAACTAGAAGATTTGAGTATTTTGGAACCCTAGTTTCTACAACACATTAAATTCTAAGGTATTTCAGACTAGTTTTATAGGCGTGAAGGAAATCACCTACTAATTGGTATTAACATAATTTACTTCCGCCACACCTGAAATTGTAATTATTACAGGTAGTATTTACAACGGTGCACCGTTATAATGACAGATGCTTGTCAAATTGGAATAAATTAGTTATTATTTGACTTTAAAATGCTTCTAGACAACCAGAAGATGGCTGCTAACATCCAGTTTGAGAGATGGACAGCCGACCAAGTTGCAGAATGGTTACGAGGTAAACAAAGATGCGCGTATAATGTATACCGATACTTTGCTTCCTTGTCAAGAACCGTCCCCATTATTTTTCGTACCAATGTTTGTAAGATAAACACCTCTCTGTAACTTCTCAAAGGTAAAAGTTATGTGTTTTTTTAGTTCGACATTTAAATTGAACGTAGGCAAAGCCTATGAACTGCTTAGCGGCACCGACCTTTGACTTCTCAGTATAATTACATGAACACTGATGAAAGTAGCCTATGAAATTATGGGGAAATCAGATAAAAGAAAAATGATTTTACATTTTTTGTTTTAGAGGCATCATTCTGTATTTCATGCATCACTTCCGTTTTCAATCAAAACACCTCGGTAATTTTTTCAAGGCAAAAAGTTGTGATTGTACCTTTATCACTGTTTATTGGATACACTGATTATCATTGAGTTACATTTAAAAATGGTGGCACCCAGCTTGAAAGGACACTAGGTAAAATCTCTATGTTTCAGGTCTGGATATGGATGATGCCATGATTCCATACATGCACTATTTCCTCAACAGTGGAGTGGATGGCAAGAAGTTGATGTTAATGACGCATGCTGATTTGGAGAAATTAAACGTGACAAAGTTTGGTCACCAAGAGCTCATACTTGAAGCTATTGATCTACTAAGAAACCTTGTAAGTTGACAGACCTGGGGATGATTACATTGATCAGTAATTGATTAAATTACAATTACTTTAAGATTTTATTGTAATTGATTAAGACTGATTACTCACACTTGCCTCTGTAATCAATTGAATTACAATTACTTTAAGAGAGTAATTGATTGATAATTGATTTACATTGAATATACATAGACCACCCAGAATTAAGAACCACCCGCTATTAAGACCATTTTTAACGAGATTCTTTAACTCAACTCCAGTATTTAATCACGGTACCCTGCTTATTCACTTTTCAGACCCACCATAATTATTCAGTCCAAATTTTTGTTTTTAATTTTAATGTGACTATTGAGACCACTGATATTAAAGTCAAACACCTATCTAGATCTTAAAATTTGTTACTGTTATGATCTGCTTGAATGCTCTTTAGCATGACACTTGATTTTCACAAGGTGTGAAAAAACTTATTGTTATTATTGGGTTTTTTATGTGAAATTAATTGGTGAGAGGTTCAATTTTAGAGTGGTACAATTTGTTTGCTTTCAGCAACATTTATTTTTTTGAAAAATTAAAATTTTCAATTGATTTATGTATTATCATAATAAGCGATTAAACTGTTAAAAATGAACGTTAAATTTCTCCAGAAATGTGTTTTCCTTTTATCAGATTAAATATCAAAGCATTCTTTGATATTTCTTTTATAATGTATTGTAGGTACATGTAAATATACATATAGTTTATTCATACGAAAATGACTAAAGTAGCCATGGTCTTAAAGTCTGTAAAGCAATGATAAGAATACTTTCTACTTTGTTTCAGTCTAAATGGTTGGTCTTAATTGAGGGACTTTTTACTGTATAAAAAAAAAACACAAAGTTAAACTGTATAATGTAAAATAAAGGCATTAGTTACTCTCTCGAATTTAGAAATAGTGGAATTGTGAAAGTAATCAATGTCAATCAGAAATTGTAATCATTATATTTACTTGACTTGAATTGAGCTCCGGTCAATTGGATTAATTACGAGTTAATGTAACAATTGGCAAGGGTATATTCCATTAATAGTGTGATGATTTATGCAGTGTAATTCGGATATGTGGTTATTGTTGTTTCTGAATTTATAATTTATCAATGTATTTTATCTAGTTAATTTGGATTGTTCTATCTCCTAGGTCTGGTGATAGTGTTAATTTCTAATAAAATCCTATTTCGATATCATAATTATATTGATGTTTGGTCTTGTCAAGGTTGATTAGGTCTAATGATTATCAAATAGTCATAATTGTAAACAAGGATAGTGTATTGGAATTGTAACACATTGCATCACATCTATTACATTTTGTAAATGAAAGTTTATAAAGTTAATCTTGTTCATATGTAACTTTTTTGGTTTGTCTTGCACACATTATGTAAAATTATAAATTTGTGTGTCTATCTTTTATTTGTTTATGCCAATTTTGAATTAGTTCTATTTGCGGATGTTTAGGGTTTATTTTGTCGATGGTGATTTATTTTGATTTTATTACCTCTTTTGACTTTTGTGGTGTAAAATTATTTGTTTATTTTGGGTTACATTTTATTTCTATGTTTGTAAGCAAAAAATTAAAAAAATAATTTATAATAGGAGTAGTTTCAATTAATACATGTTATTGGTGATCTATCTTTTAAATATATTCTAAAGTCGTCATCTGTTCAGGGCTTAGGCTAATGAAGTTGTTTAGCTTGCTCTAGCTTTACAATTGAATATTGAAAGTTAAATTTGTCTGTTATGAGAAAGTTGTTATCTGTGATTTTTGTTGCTAGAGATTGGATGGTTTACTGAGACTGAGAATTTAGACGCTTATCTTGTTGGTCTGCAGTTGGTGTTTGTAAAGCTCGCAGTCTGAATGGTGGATGTACGTGCTCGTACTGGTCTGAGTAATGACCTTGGTAATCGCTGCTAAAACATATTCATCTTCTGGTGACAGTCGATTTAACGTTGTTGTTCATGTGGTGTGATTGTCTATCTGTTTGCTGATTCTCTTGTGGTTATCATTAATAAGCTTGGTGGGCTGGAATGGATAGTAGGTGTTTCTTAATAGTTAAATGATTGTTCCTATTGTCAAATCAAAATATTTCTAAATACTATTTATCACTTATTTGAACATTTAACAAAGTTGCTCTTATCATTATTATTACCTGATTATTGTCTACTATGGTTTCCTATTGTGTATTGTGTTATTTGTTATTGATTGTATTAAGTTCGATTTGATTAGTTCATATTGTAAATGTTGGTTTACATCTGTTCAAGATTTGGATTCATGTTTTTGACTTCTAGTCAAATTTATGGATACAGTGCATTTGTATTAATTCGAGATATTTTTAGATACATCTGATATGTCAATGTAAACTAGTAATTAATATGTGGATAGCATTATATTTCTTTGAACGTATTTCAATTCTATTATTTTCCTTTTGTAATATGTGTAGTCTATCACGTAAATTATCGTTGGTTAATTATTATAGAAACGATAGTTAATTGATAGTTCTCTTCAATTTTATGCTAGAGAATTAAAATTTAATTTGACTTTGGTTGGATTTTGAAATTTTAATGAGTGCATAAGGAACTTGCTAAAAAATAATTTAAATTATGTTATATTTCATTATATATTCTTTATTTGCTTTTTTAGGCTACTTCTGTTTTGTTGTTGATTTAGTGTTTGTTCATTGTATTTGCTCTGTAGAACATCTACATATGTTGAAACGTGAAGCTTGACTGTATACATGTGTCAGGAAGGGAGATCTTAGGTATCTGAATTAGGAGTTTATAACCTGACTACAACGTGTATTAGTTTTATCCACTTCTTTATCAAGGTCCTTGAATGTATTATTGTTGTTTTGATTAGGTATATATTAGTATATGTAAGTTATGTTTTGGTTTACTGTATGAAGAAAAATAGGTATATTTTGTATTGTATGTTTGAATGTCGTCTCGGTCTGACAAAACCCAATCGACTATATGTGGTTTTGCGACCACAGGGGATTCAGACCATGCTGGCGCCGCATGTGCAGGTCGCTGTGTATCAGGGATTTTCCATTGCTGTGTCGTTTACGGAATCTATTATTTCATTAGTAGAATTGAAGATTCTGATTAGCTGAGACAGTTATTCCTGATGATCAGTACGGGCGTGATTGCGCAGGCTGCTCTGGAGTCGCAGTGCGTGGTTGCAGATTGCGACTTATTGTTGGTTTTGTTGTTTGAGCGGGCGGGCTTTCGTTATAGGTGTTGGATAGGAAATTTTAGAGTGTACACTTTATATTCATTTGGTTTTAAGAGTTTTAGTGGCGTGTATAAAGTGTTTTTATCTGCTGGCATGTTTCCTACTGCTTCTACTTTATGTGAAATAGTGTTAGAACAAGGAGTCTTACCTACTTTTCGGTCTTTCACCGATTGGCCCTAGGTGCTGATATGAGTGCTGGACTGTTTGCTACTTTTCGTTTTTTCTTGTATCAGCGTCTAGTTGTTTTGGATTTTAAAAGTTTTCTTAAATGTAAATGGTTTTTGTGTTCAGAAACTGTCAATTAGAGTTTTATTTGTCATAGTGAGGTTTAATTATAAGTCATTTGTATGGAAGATAATTCTTAACATAGACATGTGGTTGATGTTAGATTAAATAATTTTTTGTTGTGATTATCAAAGATTTTTTAAATAAGTTTATTATGCTTCAAGGCCAATAATGGGTAGATTCTCTAAAGTAATATGTTTATATGTTGATATGGTCATTTTATTTGTTACTTTCTGTCTAAATTACATTATCTAGTTATTATTTGTGTAGGTAAGATGTTGATTTGGTTTTTTTTCCCAGAAAGTGGACCTGGACCTGTGTGTGTCCCTGTATTCTATCTGCAGATCATCTTGGAAAGGTGGCAACCATCAGGAAAAGCAGGAGAACGATCCTGTGGGTGGTAGGATTAACATTTTATTGTCTTGAATTGCATGGACTTAGTGAGGAGAAATTAATTAGAAAGATTATAGTTGTCCTGCAGGGTAAGTGGTAAGTACATAAGTCTACTGAATCTCGTTTGTGTTTTCTGCAATATAATACTTGTCTTCTGGCGCACTGTATTTAATAAGTTGTGTAATTTCCTTAATTTTGGCGTTATCTGTTTGACTGGATATTATAATACTGGTAGTAAAGGGACATATATACATAACAGTGGACTAGGTGTAACATGTGTGGTGTGTAGTTGGATTTTGATAGGTTTATATGCCTTGTTTTATGTAAAACAGTTGACATTTCAAAGTTCATAGTTATTTTAACAATGTGGCTTAGCTTGTATGATTAGTTCGGCATGTACGTTATTATTTGTAAAGTGAATTTTATCTTTTGATAGGAATGTTATATTTGATTATAAGAATTAGACGGATATGGTCGAGTAATAGCATTTGTGATTGAAAGTATGATATTTATTAAAATGTTTTGTTATTTGTTGGTTTTATTCGTTTTTTTGTTTTGAGCTCGATATTTTTTGTTTTCTCTTGGATGAGTTTTATCTATTAGGTAGATTCAAATAGTATCTCTCTCTGTCTAGTATTTGTCATATGCTCTATAGCGTATCTGGAGGTATTGGTACTCTGGGCTTTTGAATTTATTTTGTTCTGTGATTGTGTTACATATTGGACCCAAAATAAATTGTCTATTTTTATTCGATAACAATGGTTCAATTATAATTTATGCGGGTTAATTAGTAGTAAATTAAATTAATGTTTGTTTTTATTCAGGGGAGTTTGGTGCAGTCATTACAATCATCATACTATGTGGTCCATAGTGATCAGTAGAATAAAAGATATGGTAAGTTGATGAAAATGATTATTTATTATTATTGCTAACAAGTGGTTGATCCTATAGGTGTAATATAAGGTCCAACGATCTTCGACTGGCGTCCATGACCTCCTGCATTTGCTTTTTCTGAGACCTTTGTTTGATGACAAAATGGCTTATAAGCATCTTTATTGTTTCAATCTGAGAAACTGGCAGAATTGGCAGCGAAACAGGTTTATACAACATTAGTATTCGGAGCTTCTTGCTGAGGTCAAGAGCCTACATATTCTGAAAAACTGGTTGAAGTTTTATTACAAAACAGTCATAACTTCAGGATTTAACTATATCAAGAAGTATTAGAAACATATTTAAGAAGTTTGAATTTTGGCCAACATCAGAAGGCAACATTCAAGTTTGTAAGCAAATTAAAATTTTATTAAATTCATATTCTTATGATAAGTAATTAACTTGATTATTTTCAGTCACCAAGCAGTATTTATGTGGTAAAATGAGAAAGGAGACGAGGTGATACAGGTCAATAGTCAAATTGTGGTAAGTTATCTCCCTTTAATCTGGACAGATATAGCATTAGACTGCATATTAAAGTTTACTGGTTAAGAACAGTTCAATAGAAAAACTAGTTAACGTTCATAAATTGCATTTGCTCAAAGTATTACCATACTTGTTCCTTTTTAGCTCGACTTTTCTATGAAAAGGGGAGCTATCCTACTCGCCCCGGCGTCGGCGTCGGCGTTGGCGTCACACCTTGGTTAAGTTTTTCGTACCACCCCACTTTATTTCAGAAGTATTACAAGTATGGCTTTGAAACTTAACCATATTGTTCACCATCATATTACTCCATTATCTATCAGACAAGTAGTACATAACTCTGTCAAGGTTTTTGACAGAATTATGGCCCTTTTTGACTTATGAAAGTGTATTTTGAGCTTGGTTAAGTTTTTTGTACCACCTCACTTTATTTCAAAACCATTGGAGGTATTGCTTTGAAACTGACCATACTTGTTTACCATCACGACCTTCATCAACAGACAAGAGGACCATAACTCTGTCAAGGTTTTTTGACAGAATTATGCCCCTTTTTGACTTAGAAAATACATTGAATATGGGTAAATCCACTTATTGCCTTAACCCTTTGAGATATTGCTTTGAAACTTTTAATGCTATTTCACATCATTACCCCCATCTGTACGCAAGAGAAGGTAACTCTGTCAAGGATTTGTTTTAAAAATTAAGGCCTTTTATCGACTTAGAATCTTGGTTAAGTTTTTAGTACCAGTCCACTTTTTTGACTGAACTGTTTGAGATATTAATTTGAAAGTTGGAATACTTGTTTACAATCATGATTCCCAAACATGTCCAGGAGAAGGTAATTTTCTGTCAAAGATTTTATTTGAATTATGGCCCTTAACTGTCACTAAATATCTTAATGCTCATGGCCATTGTTCACTTTAAAAATACAGAGATTCTTGTATTGCTTTTACTTGCAAAAACTTTTTTTTATTGGCAAGGCATAAAAAAGTCGAGCGCGCTGTTACGGACAGCTCTTGTTTTAAGCTCACCTGTCACAAAGTGACGGAGGGTGAGGCTTTTGTGATCGCGTTTTCGTCCGTCCGGCGTCGTAAACTTTTACTTTAAAATGACATCTCCTCATAAACCGCTGAGCCAATTTCATCCAAACTTCACAGGAATGTTCCTTTGGTGGTCACCTTTAAAAATTGTTCATAGAATTTAATTCCATGCAAAACTCTGGTTGCCATGGCAACAGATAGAAAAAACTTAAAATATCTTCTTTTAAAAAAGCCAAAGAGGTAGAGCTAAGATATTTGGCATGAAACATCTTCTAGTGAGTGTCTATCAAGTTTGTTCAAATAAAAGCCCTGGGGTCAAAATTGGCCCCACCCCGGGGGTCATTGTTTTTCCCTATATGCATATAGTAAAAACTTTAAAAAATCTTCTTTTAAAGAACCCAAAGAGCTAGAGCTAAAATATTAAGCATGAAACATCTTCTAATGGGTGTCTAACAAGTTTGTTCAAATAAAAGCCCTGGGGTCAAAATTGGCCCGGCCCCAGGGGTCATTGATTTTCCCTATATGCATATAGTAAAAACTTATAAAATCTTCTTTTAAAGAACCTTAAGATCTAGAGCTTAGATATTTAGCATGAAACATGTTCTAATGGTTGTCTACCAAATTTGTTCAAATAAGAGCCCTGGGGTCAAAATTGGCCCTGCCCCGGGGGTCATTGATTTTATTTATGTGTATAGCAAAAAAAAAAAAAATCTTCTTTGAAAAAAACCCAAATAGCTAGAGTTAAGATATATAGCATGAAACATCTTCCAGTTAGTGTCTTCAAAGTTTGTTCAAATAAACGCCCTAGGGTTTAAAATTGGCCCTGCCGAGGGGGACATTTGATTTTCCTTATATGTGTATAGCAAAAACTTTTAAAATCTTCTTTCGAAAAAAACCAAATAGCTAGAGTTTAGATATTATGCATAAAACATCTTCTAGTGAGTGTCTTCAAGTTTGTTAAAAAAAAATCCTGGGGCAAAACTGGCCCCGCCCTAGGGTGTCATTGCTTTGAACTATATGTGTATAGTTTAAAACTTAAAAAAAATCATTTTTTAAAAAACTCAACGAGGTAGACCTTAGATGTTTAGCATGAAACATCTTGTAATGGGTGTCTACCAAGTTTGTTCAAATAAAAGCCCTGGGGTTTAAACTGGCCCCACTCTGGGGGCCTATATACAGGTGAGCGACTTCAGGGCCATCATGGCCCTCTTGTTTATCTAATCTAACATTATGATGTCCATGTTTCAGTTAAGAAATAGTGCCTTTGTTGTCAGAAGATAATACTAGTTGTAATCATCTTAAGTGTTCAGCTTACAGATGTTTTTTGTTTGAATTATCTACTAGAATGCTTTGTCTATAAATTAACTCAATTAAAAGAGCTATCAATAATTATTTTATAACTATTTATATTTGACATTTTAGGCAGGGTGGTCACTGACAAAACTTGTTAGTCTGTTGAAAGAAAATCCTAAGGAGGTCATTTTATTATTGAAGAAGCGTCCACGTCATATTAGCCCTTACGGACAGATGAAGAGGCCAAACATGATAAACAAACATACAACAGATTTCTCCACTCTACCTAAGTCAATAAAGAAGAGAAGGTCACAGAATGGCGAGGCAAAACAACTACGACCCTCTCTACAAGAGTTTGTCAACACAGTACCTAGTAATGAAGAGACAGAGGAACTGGATTCACCAAAGTATGTTATATTTTATTCTAATACTACAAACTGTTTTTTTTCCTTTGCCAAATCCATGGCAAACTACTGAGATACATTCTGACATTTAGTCAAAAAACAGATTTTTGGTCAGAGTCAGTGATTTTTCAGACTGACAGACTGTAATGGGGTGAGCTTTTGTGATGGCATGTTGTCTGAAGGATAATGGGTCCATCTGTACAGTAATTTTCATGTCCACTCACTAGCAGTATATTATGTAAGCAGTATGGATTTGCATGGGAAAATGGCATATTTGGTATACTTCAGGAGTAAAAATCCCATTTGTACGTTTGAATTATAGTGTTAAATTACTTTGGTTTTTAACCAGGTTTTACGAAGGAAAAAACTGGTTTTAGATTGAGGTATGTCGGCAGGCGGGCGGGCAGGCGGGCCGTAAACAATTTCTTCTGTGCGCAACTCCTTCTACATTTCTCAACGGATTTTTGACCAAACTTTCACAGAAGCTTTGTCATCAAGTGCCCTGGCGCATATTGTCGGGGTTTGCGATTGGATAATATTTGACCTAATTATGGCCCTTTGTTTTTTTTTCCTCATATAGAATATAAGTGAATAATTTTCTTCTTTGCGCAACTCCTCCTACATTTCTCAACAGATTTTGGACCAAACTTTCACAGAAAGCTTTTTCATCAAGTGCCCTGGTGCATATTATGGGGGTTTTTGCAATTGGGATAATATTTGACCTACATTATGGCCCTTTGTTTTTTTTTCCTGATATATAGAATATATAATGAAACAATTTCTTCTGTGCGCAACTCATCCTACATTTCTCAATGGATTTTGACGCAAACTTTCCCACAGAAATTTTGTCATCAAGTGCCCATGGGGCTTATTGTGGGGGTTTTGCGATTGGATAAAATTTGACCTAATTATGGCCCTTTGTTTTTTTTTTTCCTTATACAGAACATATAGTGAACAATTTCTACTGTGCACTAACGAACTTCTGCTACATTTCTCAATGGATTTTGTTCAAACTTTCACAGAAGCTTTGTTATCAAGTACCCTGGCGCATATTGTCGGGGTTTTGTGATTTGGATAATATTTGACCTAATTATGGCCGTTTGTTTTTTTCCTTATACAGAATTATCACTATACATAAAGTGAACAAATTCTTCTGTGTTGAACTCGTCATACATTTCTCAATGAATTTTTTTCAAACTTTCACAGAAGCTTTGTCATCAAGTTCCCTGGCGCATATTGTCAGGGTTTTGTGATTGGATTATTTTTGACCTCATTATGGCCCTTTGTTTTTTTTCCTTATACAGAATATATAGTGAACACTTCTTCTGTGGCAATTCCTCCTACATTATTCATGTTTTACATCGCACATAGTTACATTGTTTGTTGCTTGTATTTGTATTTCAAATACAACATATTTATCTACAATGGTGATAATTGAAAACCTGGTTTCATGGCATTGCCATGTTTCTTGTTTATATATTATATATGTTTTATTTGATTTGAACAGTCATGCAAACAGCTTATATCACCAGAAGATCATTCTATGTACATCATGTTGTCATTGTTGGACCAATCACTTTAGAAGGAATAGGCTGTATGTTATGTTATGCTACGTTGTATGGACATTGCCCATGGCTAGTAGATTACCCATACTGAATTTAGGGTCAATAAGGCCAAAGGTCAAGGTCATAGTGATATTTATGTAAAATCTTTATATGATCAATAACTTGAGAAAGAATAGGTCATAAGTTCTGTTAATATTGGCATTGCCCACAGTCAGTAGATGACCCCTATGGATTTTTAAGTCAAAAGTCAAGGTCACAGTGACAGTTAATGTAAAGTTCTTGTTGAGTTCTAGATTGGAATAATGACTAAGTACTAGACTTCATTGTTATCAGAATTGTTAATGAAGATGGTTAACACTTGGACAAAATAACACTTAGCACAAAACCTTACTCTTTTTCAAATTTTAACTGAACATTTTAATGCCCTAGACCAGCTAGACTCTTAGGTAATTGGTATTAAAGTAATTTGAATAAAAAAAAGGGGGCATTGAGGTCCTTAAAGCTAAGGTATATGTGGATAAACTATTCATCCTAACATCATGTAAAGCTGCTGTCAATGATATGTCAACCAATCTGATCCCCTAAAAGATTCCTGAATTAGATAGAAATTGTTTGCAGTATCAACATCAAAGTTGTGTAACAGTAACTTTATAACACAACTTAAATCTGGATAAAGTGTGATCCCTCAGAAGCATTGATTTAGCCAATGATAAACATATGAGCATCATGGCCCTCTTCTGTTATTTAAATCCTCATCTTTTTGTTGGGCTAATATTGTCATCTAGTCAACAACTATCACCAGGCTCAAAATCTTTGACAAGTTAGACAAGCAGAGTACCCTATTCATAAAGAATAATTACAATTTCTTCATGGAAATGAAAAATCACAATTTTTTCTTATAATAAAAATATTCACCTTAATACTTTTCTATTTTGTGCATATAATTTCATAGCTAACATTTTATTGCATAATGTGTATTGATCATTGAAGAGTAAATATCGCAGAATGCTAGGTAAAAAAGGGTGTAAATTTGTTTGTGATGGCCATTCATAAAATCGTTCAATAAGTAGAGGCATTTAATAGTCTAGAAAAATAATAATCATGACTTGGGCATATTCACCAACTAAACAGCTTCATCTTTGGTGATCAGACATCAAGTATCCCTCTATCAATATTCCTTGAAATTCAGTCAGTTTGCTTATCAATAGTCAGCATTATGTAAATACAGTTATAAAACAGACTACCACGTATGGTATTTATACTTGGATAAAGAGAAGGGATGTGAAGAAAGTTTGTTTAGTAAACTAACAGTGCTGATATACTAAAACTTGACCTTGGACTTCTGTGTCTTTGTTCTACCATGAGACCACTGTTCCCCTTACGAGTGAGCTGCTTATTTTATTAAGTAGCTTATTTGAATAAAATATGTGTTAAATGTTTTATTTACTATTTGAGCCGCGTCATAACAAAACCAACATAATGCGTTTGCGATCAGCATGGATCCATACCAGCCTGCGCAGTCTGATAAGGATCCATGCTGTTCGCTTACAAACCCTATAACAAGTAGAGAAACTGATAGCAAACAGCATGGATCCTGATCAGATGCGCAGGCTGGTCTGGAACCATGCTGGTCACAAATGCATTATTTTGGTTTTGTCATGGCGTGGCTCATTTATTTAAGCTTGATTGTAACAAAAGCTTGACACTTAAGTCATTCACATGCTTCTTAAACTAATCAGTAGTGATGTTGTATGTTGAAACGTTTGCATTACTACTGTTTAATTGAAACCATATAACTGGTGTTGGTTATTAAACAGAGGGTATGTCAAAATTATCTAAAAACGTATTGTTAAAGTGGAATGGTTTGCAACATTTTAATGCTGGCAATTTTGGCAACTTAATAAAAATCCTGGGGGTGGGGGGAGGGACTGCATCTATTTCATCATTTTAAATTCTTTACTGATCAAAAAACCTCTCTAAAGGAATTTTTTTACAAATGTTATTCTTATCCCTTAATCAAGATGAATCATTGGTTTGCCCGACTGTCATCACCCATGTCTAACAAATACTGTTATTGTCTGAAAATATTAACATGCCTATTTTGCGTATGTTGTCTCTTGGTTGAACATACTATTTTAAAACTGGATCATCCCTGCTATTTATCTGTTCCTTTATTATTCCATTGTGGGTGTATGTATATACTAACTACAGGTAAACTTCGTTTGCTTGAACTCGGATCGCCCAAATACCTCCCTTCGCTGGAACACATTGCCCAGTCCTGGCAAAATTTCTATATAATATATATTGGTCTACCTCTGATCGCTCGAACACCGATCGCTTGAACTCTCGAACCTGATCTCTGGTCCCTTCGGTAGAAATATAGTTAAAATCACACCTTTTCGGTCAAACACTGGTCGACATGTTCTAAATAAGTGACAGCCAGCGACACATGTTTTTTACACCTCGTGATCGTGATAAAGGCAATTAAGGTTAATTGATGCAACATTAGAGGTGTTGTAACCGATTTTGTTTGTTTATTTGCTGTCTTTATTAAAGATAAAAAGAAAATAACTTGTGAAATAAGTGAAATGTGCAAGTCAATAAATAGATGACGTTTACCCGGACGGCTTTAATTACTGCCGTAGTGCATGTAACGTGAATATCTATAGAATGATACTTGTAATTGTGTTTATTTTAGTAAATGACTACAAATAAATGCTGCTGTTAAATTTTTTTTTTATAAATATTTAATTAAATTCATTGTTTAATGAAAAAACTTTCGTAAAAGTTTTCTCAGCAGCTACTTATCACAGCCTCTTGATATTTGGCATACAGCATTAACATGTGGTCCCATACGTGGAATTCGATTTCAGGTCTGTCGCTCATCCACTTCCTGTTTGCCAACTTAGTTAAATTTTCGACATTAATGGTCAATGGTAGGAAATTTTCGTAACAGTTTTCTCAGCATCTACTAATCCAACCTTTTGATTTTTGGTATACAGCATCAACACATGGTCCCATACTGTGGGATTTGATTTCAGGTCTGTCGCTCATCCACTTCCTGTTTGCAGACTAAAATTAGTTAAATTTTCAAAATTAATGGTCAATAGTAGGAAATTTTTGTAATAGTTTTCTTAGCAACTACTTATTACATCCTTTTGATATTTGGTATACAGCACCAACACATGGTCCCATACTGTGGGATTCGATTTCAGGTCTGTCGCTTATCCACTTCCTGTTTGCCGACTTAGTTAAATTTTTGACATTTAAATGATCAATAGTAGGAATTTTCATAACAGTTTTCTCAGCAACTACTTACCACAGCCTCTTGATATGTGGTTCACAGCATTGACATGTGGTCCCATGTTGTGGGATTCCATTTGAGGTCTGATGCTCATCCACTTCAGGTTTACCGACTTGGTTAAATTTTCAACATCAATGGTCAGTGGTAGAAAATTTAAGTAACATCACAGCCTCATGATATTTTGTATACATATGCAACCCGGCCTTTTCTGTCTTTGACCCATTTTTAATAAAATGTGGGCTTGAATCACAAACTTTCTGCTTGTTAACTCTCTGCACTCCACTGAGCTATTCTGTCTTATCATTGGTGCATGGTAAAAACAACATTTAAATAATTTTGATACAATGTAATTAGCAATTGATTTGTACTAGTGATATAGATAAAAATAATACAACGAAGCACTGAAATATGTTTGCTCAATGGACTTCTTAACATTTTCAGACAATACTTGCAGCGCAAACATGATAGTTACTAAGGTGTTCAAAACCAAGTTTAAACAAATAGTTACTGTTACTTTTGATATTAAGAACATTGACTTAACAGTGAGTAAAGTTGTAAATGTTCACATGCACCTAAATTTTGCCTGTAATATTTGTACAAAAGTCATTATATTTAAAGTGGTTCACACTATAATATGTACTGGTATGTCTGTTTATCTTTCTTGCCATGTAGATTTTGCACAAACATAAATGGGAGGTTTACAAAAATTTCTCTTTGTAAATTTTTTTATTACTTTTGAAACTGTGAATTCTAAAATTGTGAAGAAGCAATAAAAAAAAAGAAAAATAAGCATAAAGATGTGTCATTCTACAGTAAGATGTTTTACTGAAAAGGATACAAAATTTAATGAAGGTACAAACAAGAAAGTTTGTTAAAAAGTTTTATATTAATTTGAAAACGATGCATGTTTGGCCTGCCTTTCTACTTTTTCAAAATCTTTTCTTTACATTATATATATGAAATTATATAAAGAAAAGTGTATAAGTGAATATAAATTTCTATCTACCTACCTACCCTCATTTTGGGAGTCCGAGACCTGAGAAAACCTCTTTGCCTTATCAATACCTACGGCTGGGGCGAGTATTCAACTACTCTGGTAATCACAAATTAAATTAAACAATTCAAGTACGAGTATTCGTCAAATCCGAGATTGTTGATAGCGATTTTTTTGTTAACATCTATTCACCGATTGCATCACTCTAAAAAAAGGGGGAATAAGGGCTTTTCGGTTATAAAATTTGTAAGAAAAGAAACACTAACTTAAAAAAACTATTTGCTGAAAAAACCCCAATTTTTTTAAAAAAAAATTTGGGTGATTTATTGTGACCCGTAAGTCGGGAAGGGGCACTTTATCCAACAATCCACGCCTCCTAAATTCCCTGAAAAAAAAAAAAAGGTGGTGTTATAATTTTTTTCTACAATTTTTGTACACCCTTTTATCCATCCTATAGTTTTTATATCTTTTTTCATTTTTTGTACCTAACCTGGATAAATTCATTTTTTTACCCACAATACATTCAATCATGAATTAAAAACTATGTCCGCCCTTTTAATCATATTTAAATACAAAGTCAGTACATAAACTTCCTTGGTATAGGCAATATTTATTTCTATATTAAGCATTACAATTGAATTTGTGCATTTTAAATTTCACTTTTACATATGAATATATTAATTTACCATATCTTTTAAAGAAAAGGTATGTATACCTTGTATTATGGGAAGTGCATGTAGTGTGCTCATTTTTATGACTGTTATATGATGAGTGGGAAATATAAACAGTAATAAGTTCATTAATTTGTTTGACATTGTACCAAAATACCTTAGTAGTGACAGGAATGGACATTGACACACATGTACTTTAATAACACAGGAAGCTTACAATGTAATATCACTATCTGTTGCAATTCAGAGCCTTAATCTTTAGGTAAGATGTTTTATTTTTATGGATTTCTCGAATATCAATCTTTTTCTTTTGAAAAAAGAACAAACCTTTTTCTATAGAGTAAATGTTATGTATTTATATTTATCATTGAAGTAAAAGGACTTTAAACTATAATGCTTCAAACTAAATGCTTATGATTTGAAAGAGGTCTCCAGAACTGTGTATGTTGTATATAAATCATGTTTGAACAAAAAAGCAGTGGTAGATTTAAGATGGAAATTGTTAAAGATGACCATAATTATATGAAATTTATTTGGCACCTTTGCTAGAATTGAGTACACTTCCGTCAAGGCAATGCTCACCAATATTAAAATATGTGCTTTTTATTTGTACTTTTTGTCATTCATTCTGTCATTCATTTTACATAGTAGATCAATAGGTTAACAAAATTCATTGTACCCCATGTTGTGAGCTGATACAATTCAAACATGTGTTATTTCCAATCACTGAACCTTTTTTTGGGAGCCTTTATATTAATATTTACTTGTACCTTTCTCAAGATAACAGGAAGTAGATATATTTAAAGATTGTGTGTAAGAAAGATGGTTAAAAGTTTCATCATAGCCTTGTTGTTAGATATGCTAAATAGTGGTTGAAGCAGCTTAATTAATTAACATCAAAATAAATTAATGTTTAGGATGTTTATTTTTGTCAACTTACCTTAAGTGGAGTTGTACAGGTATTTTGTAAAGATTATTTACTTAAGTTAAATGCAAAGATATAAAGAATATGCTATTGCAGTGTAAAATATACATGGGAGATAAATGTACTTAAAGCTGAATGATATAAATTCAAAATAGGAATAGCTGCAGTAAGGAGATTTTATTTGTTGTGCAGGGCCGGCAAAATCATTTGTCAGTATTGCCCAGGTTGTCCCACAGCCTGTATGGACAAGTGAAAATTTTTGAGAAATATTTTTGTAAATATTATCATATGGACAAGTTAAAAAATGCTTCACATAAAAACAGACAAGTAAGTCAAAATCAGATTTTGCCGGCCCTGTTGTGACTGCAGAAAATGCATGCTAAAAGTGAATGCAAGACACAGGAGGAGTTATTGTTATAAGTGGAATATATACTATAATAAAATTATAGTGTTAATGTTTTCTTGAAATTCTGTGACTGACATGAATAGGTGATTATTTAGGATATGTAAACATGTTTTATTCTTAACTTAATTACTGGTATGCAAGATATAGTTTTGCTAACATAATTCACAAATTTACTGTCATACTGTGTGAATTCTGAAATATTTTGCAAAGATAAAATTTCTTTTATTTTGTTCTAGTGTTAGGTAGTTTACTTTGCAAAAGTATATTTGTCACCATTTCATGAACATTACATAATAATAGTACATTACCAGGCCTCTTTTTACTTATGTAAAAGTTCAGACTGCCTTGCTCATTTCCAATGGCAAATTTCAATTTCCTAATCAAAGGACAAATATTCCCAATTCTAGATTAGAAATTTACACACTACATGAAAACATCTGTTAAAAATTGAGCTATCTGTTTTTATTATATAAACAATTTATTTATATAAACAGTTTATTTAATAAAGATAACCCCATAAGAATGATTGTTTATTTGCCAAGTTGATACTTTGTAAAAAAAAAACAACAAAAAAAAAACATTTATGAAGAGGATTTTCCCAAATTATATGTTTTGTCTGTCAAAAAACATTTTTTCTACTCTGAGTTGGCTTATATTGTGACTCAAATTGCCCCAAATTTCTTAGGCACAGTTCCCCAAAATAGAAGGAGAATGCCGAGAATACTTTCAACAAAACCTGAGTATATTTTGAATAATCATTTATTCATGTTTAAGATATAATCTCAGTGAAATAAACACAATATTTTAATATCTCATATACTAACCTCCCACTGTTTAACTTACAACACCTGAGGCCTAATTGAACAGTTGTGATATAAGATATTTTATATATTGATCTTACTTGGTTCTGTAACATTAACACTGTAGCTCTTCACCTGCTATAGAGACTTAACAGACAAACCAACAAGTGAAGAAAGATACTAAAACTCAAATAAAACAATTTATTGTTAAAATTTTGATTTTTATACTGCAAAATTGTATTTATTCAGAGGCATGGACCTTAAATTTCTATAACAAAGAGAATTTAATGGGTTTTTAGCTCACCTTGCACAAAGTGCAGGTGAGCTTTTAGGATGGCCAACCAAATGGCGTCCGTCGTCTGTCGTCCGTCCACATTTTAAATATTCTAAGGACATCTTCTATGATACCGCAAGGCCAATGTTAATGAAACTCGGCAGGAATACTCTTTGTATGAAGCTCTATCAAGATTGTTCAAAGAATTCCATTTCATGCAGAACTCAGGTTGCCATGGCAACCGAAAGAAAAATCTTTAAATATCTTCTTTTAAAGAACCGTAAGAGCTAGAGCTTAGATATTTGGCATGAAACATCTTCTAATGAGTGTCTACCAAGTTTGTTCAAATAAAAGCCCTAGGGTCAAAATTGGCCCCCCCCAGGGGGGTCATTGATTTTCCCTATATGCATATAGTAAAAACTTAAAAAAATCTTCTTTTAAAGAACCCAAAGAAGAGCTAGAGCTAAGATATTGGCATGAAACATCTTCTAGTGAGTGTCTACCAAGTTTGTTCAAATAAAAGCCCTGGGGTCAAAATTGGCCCCGGCCCGGGGGTCATTGATTTTCCCTATATGCATATAGTAAAAACTTAAAAAATCTTCTTTTAAAGAACTGTAAAAGCTAGAGCTTAGATATTTGGCATGAAACATCTTCTATTGAATGTCTACCAAGTTTGTTCAAATAAAAGCCCAGGGGTCAAAATTGGCCCCGCCCCAGGGGGTCATTGATTTTCCCTATATGCATATAGTAAAAACTTAAAAAATCTTCTTTTAAAGAACCCAAAGAGCTAGAGCTAAGATATTTAGCATGAAACATCTTCTAATGAGTGTCTACCAAGTTTGTTCAAATAAAAGCCCTGAGGTCAAAATTTGCCCTGCCCCAGGGGGTCATAGAATTTCCCTATATGCATATTGTAATAATAATAATAATAATAATAAAGACTTTATTTAAAGAGGCAACATAGTTGGGCATGCCCAGTCTTCCCTATGAGCCTTAAAAAATCTTCTTTTAAAGAACCCAAAGAGCTAGAGCTAAGATATTTGACATGAAATATCTTCTAGTGAGTGTCTACCAAGTTTGTTCAAATAAAAGCCCTGGGGTCAAAATTTGCCCCGCCCCGGGGGGTCATTGATTTTCCCTATATGCATATTGTAAAAACTTAAAAATCTTCTTTTAAAGAACCGTAAGAGCTAAAGCTTAGATATTTGGCATGAAACATCTTCTAGTGAATGTCTACCAAGTTTGTTCAAATAAAAGCCCTAGGGTCAAAATTGGCCCCGCCCCAGGGGGTCATTGATTTTCCCTATATGCATATAGTAAAAACTTAAAAAATCTTCTTTTAAAGAACCCAAAGAGCTAGAGCTAAGATATTTGGCATGAAACATCTTCTAGTGAGTGTCTACCAAGTTTGTTCAAATAAAAGCCCTGGGGTCAAAATTGGCCTCGGCCCGGGGGGTCATTGATTTTCCCTATATGCATATAGTAAAAACTTAAAAAATCTTCTTTTAAAGAACTGTAAAAGCTAGAGCTTAGATATTTGGCATGAAACATCTTCTATTGAATGTATACCAAGTTTGTTCAAATAAAAGCCCTGGGGTCAAAACTGGCCCGCCCCGGGGGTCATTGATTTTCCTTATATGTGTATAGCAAAAACTTAAAAATCTTCTTTGAAAAAACCCAAATAGCTTGAGTTTAGATATTATACATGAAACATCTTTAAGTAAATAAGTTTGTTCAAATAAAAGCCCGGGGGTCAAAACTGGGGTGTCATTGTTTTTAACTATATGTGTATAGTAAAAACTTAAAAAATCTTCTTTTAAAAAACCCAATGAGCTAGAACTTAGATGTTTAGCATGAAACATCTTTTTATGGGTGTGTACCAAGTCTGTTCAAAAAAAAGCCCTTGGGTAAAAATTGGCCCGGGGGGGGGGGGGCTATATACAGGTGAGCGACCTCAGGGCCATCATGGCCCTCTTGTTTTATTTTATAGAAATAATGACTAGAATTTTTGTTATAGTCTGAAATGTTTAAAACAGGGAATGGAGAGCAGGAAGTGTTCCTTTACATGCATAAAATAAATATGCATAGCAATGATACAAAAAATGTTTATTTTTAAGACACACTTAAAATGTCAAACAAAAAAATCCTTTTCATCATACTTGAAAGTGATGCAGTTTTATTTTTGTGGAGCCTGCTTGTGAGGATGTTGACATAGTTGTCTTAATAGCAGTTCAGTGTATATACATGCATATGTGTGTTAGTGAATGCATCTGTCCATATATACTTGTCCGAGTCATAGCTCTATCATTGATATTTGATAGGCAGAATTTCAAATAACTAAGTTAGCACAATGTTTATATAGAGGATATTTGTTTAGTTCAGTGTAAGATCGGAATATACTCGGGTCACGACCATGTTTCTCCATATGACACCAGTACTGGTTGGTTCCAGGAAGCGGACTCGAAAGTGATTAATATAAGTTGCAAGAACTTGTTTCGCAATCAAGCTTAAATAAATATGTTTAAACCAATATATTTCACCGAGTGAGCCCCAAAAGGGGTTTTTTCGAGTGGGGCCCGCCCCCGAGTGAAAAATAACTTTTTGGTTCACAAGGTAAAATATTTCAATCTACAAAAAAAAAAAATTTTCTTTTTTTTTATATGAAAGAAAAGTTTTAAAAAACATTTTAAACCTAAACTGAATAAAAGCGCGCCAAATAATAAAATAAGTGACGTCATTTACGCGTCACGTTTTAATTGGTTTCCCAGTATGTGCACCGGATTTACGAAAAACGTAAGGGGCTTAAATTCAAAACAGTGAAATTATCAAAGTGGTAATTTCACTGTTTCAAACAGTGAAATTACCATTTTATATCACTGATATATTTCTATAAACCACCGAAAAGCATGTAATGAAATAATGAGATAGCATGTTGTGTGCAAGAACCGTGTTACGTTGTAGCAAGGTCAATGGTCAAGGGCATACTTTAAGGTCAGATGCAAAACAATTGTCTCAAATAGAATGTCTATATCATAACGTGGAATTTCAAATAACCTGGCACAAATGTTCAACATCATGAGATAGCATGCCGGGCGCCCGATTAAGTAGGTCATACCTCAAGGTCAGATTTGACAGTGGGCTCGACATGTTGCCCTTTGGCATCTTGTTTTATGAAGTTCAGTAAAAACAAAAGTGATTTTATGATACTATTGTATCAAATCAATTCATTAATTCAGTGTACCTATATTATTATACCACTTTCTAACAGACTGATTGATAGTTGATAGGTCAATAGTTAACATTTTTATGTGGGAATTATTACTTGTCCATTGGTAATTATACAGTATGGTTTGTCTTATTCAGAAGATATGTATTTTGCTTGTTCATTCAGTAGTCCATAAACCTGTACACTTGTTATTATTCAATATTTGGCATGGTCATTGTGTACTTTATTATACCCCCACAAACGAAGTTTAGGGGGGGTATATAGGAGTCAGCTTGTCGGTCGGTCGGTCGGTCGGTTGGTCGGTCGGTCGGTCGGTCCGTCGGTCGGTCCACATCATGGTTTCCGGACGATAACTAGAGTTTGGAATGAGGTATTGTAATCAAACTTGGTATATAGCAAACCTTATGTGGAAACTCCGGTTGGTATTGTATTTGGACCCCCTGGGGTCAAGGTCAAGGTCACCGTTACTAAAAAATAGAAAAATGGTTTCCGGACAATAACTAGAGTTAGGAATGAGATATTGTTATTCAAACTTTGCATATAGCAAGCTTATATGAAGACCTGGGTTGGTTATTGCATTTAGGGCCCCCTTGGGTCAAGGTCAAGGTCATGGTTACTAAAAAATAGAGAAAAATGGTTTCCCGGACAATAACTTGAGTTAGGAATGAGATATTGTAATCAAACTTGGTGTATAGCAAGCTTATATGAAGACCTGGGTTGGTATTGTATTTGGACCCCCTGTGGTCTAAGGTCAAGGTCACCGTTACTAAAAATAGAAAAAATGGTTTACCGGACAATAACTAGAGTTAGGAATGAATATTGTTATCAAACTTGGTGTATAGCAAAGCTTATATGAAGACCTGGGTTGGTATTGCATTTGGACCCCTGGGGTCAAGGTTCAAGGTCACCGTTACTAAAAATAGAAAAATGGTTTCCGGACAATAACTTGAGTTAGGAATGAGATATTGTAATCAAACTTGGTGTATAGCAAGCTTATATGAAGACCTGGGGTAATTGTTTTTGACCCCCTGGGGGTCAAGGTCACCGTTACTAAAAAATAGAAAAAATGGTTTTCCGGACAATAACTAGAGTTAGGAATGAGATATTGTTATCAAAACTTTGTGTATAGCAAGCTTATATGAAGACCTGGGTTGGTATTGCATTTGACCCCTGGGGTCAAGGTCAAAGTCACCATTCCTAAAAATAGAAAAATGGTTTCCGGGACAATAACTAGAGTTCGGAATGAGATATTGTAATCAAACTTTGTGCAAAGCAAGCTTATTTGGAGACCCCAGTTGGGATTACAATTAATTGAAATATTTCTTTGTACACAGTTGATAGTTTGTGTTGAAATTTTTCTTCAGACTACTTATTTTTCAAAAAGTTGCTGGTGGGGGTATTAATCACCTTCAGTGATAGGTCTAGTTGGTTTGGAGATCGTTTGTGAGGAAATAATGAAGGTGGGCTGCATTAATTAATAAGGTTTTGCTAGAATGTTTGACAAAAAAGTTTGGCTAAAATAATTAAGATTATACTTCATAGTTTATATGTTCTTGGTCTTAAAAGTAGGCGTATTTAAAGTATATGTACCAGTATGTCACTTCACGTTATTTATTTATTTATTTTTTATATTTTTTTTTTGCACTTATTTTGCAAAGTTTCAAAACTTAAAGATCAGACTGTAGTGTATTGGTAGTTTACATATTGTATTTGACATAAAAGAGCCTGAATAAATAACAATATTATTAAAAAAACCATTGAATCACAACTTTTTCACAGCTAAAGTAAAGGGATGTAAGGGATTTTCCCCATTCAGGAAGTTAGGGTATATGTTTATATCAAATTAGTTAATTTGGCCATGTTTGATAGCAAGGGGAATTTGTAATTAACTGATGGAGATAAACTATCCTCTTGTCATCTTGTATTAGCTAAAACTTGTAAATTTATTTACATTTTTATGGTAGATAAGAAAAAAAAGGCATTTTAAGTGCTGACTGTTTTAGAAATATTAATGACTTGCTTTAAATAACAGGGTAAAGCTAGCTTGATAATTCATTGCAGTATATTCCTCACTTTTATGATGGGTATTGGTGATGGCTATATTCACATACTGTGCAGGGACTAGGAAGTTGAGTCCAGTAATGTACAAACAAGATTCACAATCTTTGATACCACCATGTTTTTACTTTTAAGTGTTGTTGTTTATAAACTCTAAGAATCTAAATTATATAGGGGGGGGGGAATTTTTTGTAAAATTGAGTATTTTCACCAAGTAGATGCTGTATCAGGAAAGGAAATATTTGGAGATTTATACTGGTATCTAGGTTACGGATCTAAAATGGTATTTGGATGTACATTTTGTTTTGAGATTGTGAATGGTATGTATGTATTAGAACAAGAGCAATATGACGTATATGTTTATATATGTATGAAACAGTAGTGAATTGACAAGGGCAAGGTGGATGTATTGGTTGTTGATATTTAGTGAAGGCATGTGAGATTTATAGGTATATACCTCTTAATAGTGGTTATCTTAAATACATCTTTCTTATATCTTAAATAAGTATAGAAATATATTCGATAAATTTTATACATCTCATTTGGATTTCTCTATTTACATTACTTTTGAATGATGAAAATAAAGGGAATTTTAGTACATTATTGTACAGATGGGATTTTAAGCTTTTAATAAATGATTTAAATGCAATTATTATAAGTGATTTTGTTGAAGAATTATTGCCTCATAGATTACTGGATGATATTTACATGTGTATTCTTTTTGGATTTGGTGCCTAGGTTTAAGTTTGTTTTACAGTTACTATTGGTTTAAGTAACTAATTAGTAAAAACAAAATGGCTGATTGGTTAAAGAAGCTGACACTATAGTACAATACAATTCAAATCAATCCCGCTGCAGAAGCTGAATTCTTTTATTTTAGAAATCTTATTCATATAAGTATAGGGAAGGTCAGTAGATTTATTCTGGTGCCAGTACATTTGTGGGTAAAATGTTGCACCTGAGGTTTTCCTCCGCAATTAATTTGGGCCATATGACCATTAGCTAATAAGACTTAAATAAGGAAACTTAAAGAAAAATTACAATAAAAAAACAGGTAAGGACCATAATATAGGGTTCTTGCCATTTTTATGCCCCCGCCATGTAATGGCCGGGGCATTATAGTGTTACCCTGTTCCGTCCTTCCGTCATTCTGTCATTCCGTCATCATCAGTTTCCGTTCATTATCTTAGTAACGGTTGCACACATTCAACTCAAACTTGACATATGGATATGTCATGAGAAAATACAGGTCAAGTTCGAATTTGGTCATGGTTCGATGATTTTTGGCAGAGTTATGCCCCTTTTACTTTGAAAATAATATGAAATTTTCAATTTCCGTTCATTATCTCCCCAACGGTACAACACATTCAACTCAAACTTGACATATAGATATGTCATGATAAAATACAGGTCAAGTTCGAATTTGTTCATGGTTCGATGATTTTTGGCAGAGTTATGCCCCTTTTACTTTGAAAATAATATGAAATTTTCAGTTTCCGTTCACTATCTCCCCAACGGTACAACACATTCAAATCAAATTTGACATATGGATATGTCATGCTAAAATACAGGTCAAGTTCGAATTTGGTCATGGTTCAATGATTTTTGGCAGAGTTATGCCCCTTTTACTTTGAAAATAAAATGAAATTTTCAGTTTCCGTTCATTATCTCCCCAATGGTACAACACATTCAACTCAAATTTGACATATGGATATGTCATAATAAAATACATGTAAAGTTAGAATTTGGTCATGGTTCGATGATTTTTGGCAGAGTTATGCCCCTTTCACTTTGAAAATAATATGAAATTTTCAGTTTCCGTTCATTATCTCCCCAACGGTACAACACATTCAACTCAAACTTGACATATGGATATGTCAAAGGAATGGGCAGGTCAAGTTCAAATTTGGTCATGGTTCAATGATTTTTGGCAGAGTTATGCACCTTTCACATTTCACTGAAAATAATATGAAATTTTCAGTTTCCGTTTATTATCTCCCCACCGGTACAACACATTCAACTCAAACTTGACATATGGATATGTTTTTGGAATGCCCAGGCCAAGTTCGAATTTGGTCATGGTTCAATGATTTTTGGCAGAGTTATGCCCCTTTTACTTTGAAAATAATATGAAATTTTCAGTTTCCGTTCATTATCTCCCCAACGGTACAACACATTCAACTCAAATTTGACATATGGATATGTCATGCTAAAATACAGGTCAAGTTCGAATTTGGTCATGGTTCAATGATTTTTGGCAGAGTTATGCCCCTTTTACTTTGAAAATAAAATGAAATTTTCAGTTACCGTTCATTATCTCCCCAATGGTACAACACATTCAACTCAAATTTGACATATGGATATGTCATAATAAAATACATGTAAAGTTAGAATTTGGTCATGGTTCGATGATTTTTGGCAGAGTTATGCCCCTTTCACTTTGAAAATAATATGAAATTTTCAGTTTCCGTTCATTATCTCCCCAACGGTACAACACATTCAACTCAAACTTGACATATGGATATGTCAAAGGAATGGGCAGGTCAAGTTCAAATTTGGTCATGGTTCAATGATTTTTGGCAGAGTTATGCACCTTTCACATTTCACTGAAAATAATATGAAATTTTCAGTTTCCGTTTATTATCTCCCCACCGGTACAACACATTCAACTCAAATTTGACATATGGATATGTTTTTCGAATGCCCAGGCCAAGTTCGAATTTGGTCATGGTTCAATGATTTTTGGCAGAGTAATGCCCCTTTCTCTTTGAAAATAATATGAAATTTACAGTTTCTTTTCATTATCTACCCAACAGTGTTACATATTCAACTCAAATTTGACATATGGATATGTCAAAGGAATGGGCAGGTCAAGTTGGAATTTGGTCATGGTTCGATGATTTTTGGCAGAGTTATGTCCCTTTCACTTTGAAAATAATATAGATACATCTTAGGAATAAGCAGTTTAAGTTTGAATTTGGTCGTGGTTCAATGATTTTGGACAAACTTATCTTTCTTGAATGTTGGAAAAATTTTGAACTTTCAGTTTCAGCACTCATACTTTTGTGGAAATGTATGTAGCCATTATTTTGGCTACAAATATGAAATATGCTATTTTTAAAAGGTTAAGACTGAATAATTTCAGTGCCTTAAACATTGTATGGAAATGGTTTGTGTTAACATTGAAAAGTTTTAAGGGCTTTGAACTTAAAATGAAAAAAATAATTTGTGCAAACAAATTTGGAACTAAATATTATAACATCTGAAATTTTGGCTGCATGCGGGGGCATCCGTGGCATGATGACACATTTCTAGTTCTTCTTTCTAAGTGTGTAGAAAATGTTTTGCAAAACTTAAAACTAGTTATTGATATTTATTTGTGTTCCGAATTGTTCCGTATTGTCATATATGCTAATTTACCGGTTGTTAAAATTTTGGGACCCTGTCTGGTAAAAAAACCTGTATCTGTGTCTGTAAGGGATATTATTTATTTTAGTCCTGTACTTTGGATAGCAGCTTTTATGTGTTATAAAGTATGTAAAGCAGATGAACCTTGGCTGTATTTATGCTACACATCTATAATCTTATCTTTTTGATCTATTCATAAACTTCCTCATTTATATTTACAGGGGCTATGTTGACGTTATCATTAACTATTCAAACAAGTGTAAATTAATAGTGTGTTGACATTCAATATCCCTTTTTAAGATAACGTAAATTATATGTGAATTTATTCTATAAAACTGTTCTAAATATGTTGTTTAGAAAGTTACTGTTTCATTGCAACTGGTTTTATACTAATTAAACATGCCACAATTGCAATAGATGGATACATTTTTATATATATATATATATATAATATATATATATATATATATATATATATATATATATATATATATATATATATATATATATATATATATATATATAATACAAAAAAATGCAATTATAAAACTTTTGATAAAGTCTAAACAAACCAGATAAATGGCAAGAGTTTTGAAAAGATTGAAATTCTTAAGAATCCCTAGGAGAATGCTTTTCAAATTAATTTATGCCTATTAACAGGCTGAATATTGTGTTGCTAGTCTACCTTTAATTGTAAGTTCTATATTTTCTTAAGAGTTATTTGAAAATTTAAGTATATTATGAGGAGGTTTAAATCTTTAAGGCCATGGCAGGCCTTTGTCAGCAGTGTTAAACTAAGCATGAAGTCCAGCCATGTCGTTGATTTGCTGTTGATTCTTTAGTTAAAGTCAGTTATGTCCTGAAATCTTCAAATAATCTGCAGTTTCAAACCTACACAGCTTTTCCAGGAAGAGGTTATTCAAATGATACAAAATAATTTACAATGTACATGTGTTTTTTAAAAAGAATACCAATATTTGTGGTGATTAATGGAAATGATGTTGACTATCCTCTGTTACATCTTTAAATAGAGAACTTAGCATATAAAACTTATTTGAATGATGCTGAATTGTACCATTTGATATGAAGGCTCTTATATTATATCACAAAAAACTATTAAGATTTGACTTTTACATTCTGATGGTATATTATGTATATGTTTGTATATTTTCAGAGAGACAAATGATGTAACGATACTGACAATGATGTTTTCCGCAGGCGGTTCTGAATCTCCACAATTTTTTACACAGTTCACTTTGCCGGTCCAGTCCGACCCAAAACAGCGGCGTGCCACAGTGAGCGGTGGTTCCCCCACACTCTCACGACCTTTGTTAGTGATCGAGGACATTGATACACCTAGCAGACCAAAATCCTTCACCATTGCAACAGCATCAGGAGTTATGCCTCATGAAATCATAATTAACTCCCCTTCTGGTAGGTCTTTTTCTACACCTCTTTTTCTAGACACCTAAAAACATGCATACATTTGCTTGAACTGGCCTTTCGTTTTTATATTGGGCTAAGCTTTTATAACTCCTTAGTTTTTGCATTGATATAAACAATATTCAGGCATTTTAAAAAATCGTCAAAAAATTTACGAGTGGTAGTTATTGATAAAAGAATATAATTTGTGAATTGATTTTCTTCCTTATTTTATTAGAAGTATAGTAAATTGTTTAATAAATATAATTTAACATAGTTTTCTTAAAGTACTATTCAAATATTCAAGTAGAATTGTTTGGATAAGCCAGTGAATGAATATTCTTTCCCTATATGTAAAAGATATCCTTGTGACAAGCCTTTAATGTATTGTGCAATTACTTATAGATCATGTACATGTATATTATATTTATTTATACAAAAAGTCATTTTTTTTTTTTTGGCTTTTACAAAATAAATGTGTAAAAAACATATTATTCTTTGGAATAAGTCTGACAATTAGTAACAAGGAAATTAATAAAATTGCATGTTGGGCCGATATAAAATCTTTATGTTATAACTTCATTACTATTATGTGTTTAATAAATTGACGGGATAGAAAAAAATATTGTTGCAAAGGAATTTCTGTAGTTGTGTCAATCTTATAACTATGATTTGATTGATAATATATTCTAAAGTGTCTATCCTATATGAAGTATGTATACGGATTAAAATATCTACTTAATTAATTGAAGAGTCTCAATGTTGTGTTGAGATTTTTGGAATAGACTAAAAGGTGTTGAGGAATGTTTAGAAAAAAGCAAGGATGATTTTATTATGGTATATATTTTTGTTAATTACAATTATAGTTTATTTGTCATAAGTTTTACTCACGATGGTTAAACAGCGTACTTCGAAAATTGGTATCTTGGAAAGCATCTCACATCTTCCTGTATAATCCTTGTATGTCCTTTACAATTATGATGTGACTTAAAAATCAGAAAAAAAAAAAAAAAAAAGGTATCTAAATTTTTATGATGTTTTTTTTCTTTGCTTTTTCAAAACATGATGTTATCTTATACATTTGTACTTTACTTTCAGGAGACCCCAATCTGACAGACCTACAGAGATCAACGTCTGCTGTAGAAAAGAGACAAGATTATAAGACAAAGTTACTTCACCCCTCCTTCTCTTAGAATACAAACCAAAGAGCAACGCTCCAAAATTGGAATTTAGTGTTCTTAAGCCTACACCAAAAATAGTGGAACCTAAAGACAGTGGTTGAAAAGGTGGCAGATATAGTTGGCAATAAAGGAGATTGGTGGAAATAATGAGACAGCTAAAGACAATTCTGAAAATGTTACTAATCCTGATGTTAGTGAAGAAGTAAAAGCAAAAGAAGATTTAGATAGTGGTGTTGAACCTTTAAGTGATGACATGACATCAGAAAGTTTATACGAGCGTACAAGTCAGTCGCCAGAAAGATTGTTAGACAGTTCAACAGATTCTGTTCCTCCCTAGTGAAAGCTCTATTGGAGTCATCACAAACATTGTACTTCATCTTTGGAGAGTTCCAGTCACTCTCCACCATTGAGGAAAGTTCCCTACCCAGCAAAAGGGTAGTAACTCTTGTAGACATAGAAAATAGTACTCTTATGAAACTCTTCAAATTTGAGGTATTATTTTTACATGGTTTGAATTCTATTTTTCTTAAATGCATGACTACCTTTACATTGTTTAAGACTTATTTTCTTTATTTATAAACTTACTTTCTTTGGGCTGTTTTTTTTTTTCACTTATAAAATATGTAATATGTCATGATTATTTTCATATATTGTTTCACACCTTTGCATTTTTATTTTCATTACCATGACACAAACTCCTCGCAGCGGTTACTTCCCCTGATCTGTACAGTAACCACTGCCACCACAAGTAAATTCGGTCGAATATAGCCGGATATATTTTTTTTCACTTTTAATTTTAAAATATAATACTTTATATCATTATAGTTTTCTTTCGTTAAATAGTTATGCTTAATGTACAAGAAAGTAAAAAAATATATACGTATAAAATTATTTTGTAAACATAACGAAAGATATTTTCACTGTGACACCGTATGCATAGTAAAAACAATGGAAGAATATAAACAGTTATTGAACGATTGCACAAAAAGATTTGATCCGGCACTTGTTTTTAAAGTGATAACAAATTGTGATTCTTGAACTTATTTTGTCTGGTAATGATGTAATTATAAATCTGCCAGTTTGATATGTGATCCCTGGCGTTCTGAAACTGGCCGCCATGTTTTTGTCACATGATACAACTATCATCACGTGATTTCAGTGGTGGCAGTGGTTAAAGTAGCAAAGCGTGACGTAACCGCTGTGAGGAGTTTGACCATGACATTGTAGTTTTGGGTTTGAAGAATTAGATAATTTTTCCCAGTAAAGTTTTGAGAGTCTTGTCATGATTTCTCTTTATCAGTTTTAAAAAGTTTCGAATTTGGACAATTCTACAAAGACTCAAAACTTTATTTTACTACCATCTTGCATACAGGTGCTTGCATTTTCAATATGATTTAATTGAAATTTTTGATCATTTGTCAGAAAATGTCTGTCTCGGAACTGTTTGTAGAGAGCTCTTTGCTAGAATTGGTAATGCAAATTTATATATTATTATTTCACTATTTTATCTGATATATAGATATTGATATTTATCACCATACTGCAGGTAAAGAGTAATTGGGGATCATTTTGACAGTTTTCAATGCTAAAGTATAGTGCCAAACTATGTTTCTTTATAAGTCATTTCTTGTATTTTTATTTTA